>NW_011368137.1:163270-216228 GCF_000735185.1 Notothenia coriiceps | reverse complement strand
CCTACGCCCTCACCTAGCGCACATATCACGTTTATTAATGGGCTTTTAATAGAGGTGGGAGCTGATATTATGGTGAACTTGGCCCTTTAACTGAGCTCCAGGGGGGCGTGGTCAGCCTAAAAATGGCATCGACAGATGCTCTTTTAAAGGTCCCATGACATGGCCATTTCTACTGATCATATTTCCATTGTTGAGGTCTACTAGAATAGATTTACATTGTTCAATGTTCCAAAATCACATTGGTTTCTCATACAGCATCTCTGTATTGTATGTGTATTCACTCTCTGTCCTAAACGGCTTGTTGGAGCTCCTGCCCCCCACCCCCCCTACCTGTGAGCCCACTGTGCTCTTATTGGTCAGCTCGCCCACTCTGTTCTGTAACGGCCCACCACCGTTACAGCGGAACATCAGTGATTATGTGTTACAATGGCGTTTGTTAGCAACCAGGAAATGACACCAGTAATGCTGCGTGGGGTCTGGGTACCGTGTTGGCGGGACGTTGCAGGGCTCGCTGCTCCGCCCTTTGAGGATCGAGGAGCGGAGAGTGTGAGCTGTATTACTGGTGTCGTTTCCTGGTTGCTGCGTGGGGTCTGCGAGACAGTGAGACATCGCGGGACTCAGCACACACATACACTCACAGCCAAGCTGTTCGCCACACAGGCGAAACTCTGCGGAGTAGCACGGCTGAGAAAAGACAACGCTGAGTAAGTGTTTCTCCGCGATCCCAACTCGTCTATTACCAACGTTCAGGGAGCTGTGTGCAAGTCAATGGAACTCCCTGATAGTTAAAAATCGAGGCTAAAGGTCCCCCCACTGCGTTTGATAGTGATGCCAAGGGATCCTGGTGTGTGAGGAGCTCCACGGATTGGTCCATTTGGTTGTCGCTACGTCACTTAGACCAGGAAGAACTAAAAATGGTAAAAGAAAAATCTTCAACGAGGCGTTCTAGGGCAGCATTGACAGGTATTTTCTGTGTTAGAGTTGTACTCGCTACAGGGTGTACTTTGAGGGTTTGTGACTTTGCAGACGAATCATAAATCTAATAGATAGATTTGTGATCGATAGATTTATGTTTGCAAAATTATAAAAGTAGGGTAGACATGTGGAAGTTATCCGGCTGAACAAAACGTGCATTTATCTAACAGGTTCGTTTTCCAAAGACCTTATTTCAAGCTTTTTTTCAAAATCCTATGGATAAATCCCATTGCTTTTTTGTCAAGGGAACCCATGCGCAGCTTACTTCAGGGTTTTAGGACGCGTCACTGCACCATTCTATTATGCAGGTGTCAACCACATTTAAAAAAAAAAGACAATAGAATTTAAAACAAAATGTAAAAACGGTCAAGCTGTCGGTTTCCATTGAAATGTATTGTATTGTAGTTGTTGAGTCTACTGCGGCACATCTCTTATTGCTGTTCAAAAGCTATGCATTGCATCTTTTAAATAATCTAGAAACAAAGCAACACCCAGACCTGAGTTTGACCCAGACTTGGATTTGGTGTGGACTACAATATGCTAAACTGTTTTAATAAGAGTAATACCGTCCACCTGCCAAACTGCCTGAGTGACCCTGGCATAAAAAGACACGACGTACCTGCTTATACAGTTCTGATATCCAGACAGAGCATGCAGCTCAAGCTTAACGGACAGTTTCAGGCTCAGCATACAAAGTACAAGACGCTGAAGTAAGGGTTGAATTCTATTCCTTCTTACTTACCAGCAGGATTACCAGGAACGTGGGGATGAACATGTCCTTCAGTTTCACACTAACAGGATGATGTCAGTGAGTCAGGAAGAGGGCAGAAGACAGCCTAGTGTACTGCTTCGGTCTGTGATTTTTTTTTTTTACATTACATGTCATTTGTTAGATGCTTTTATCCAAAGCGACTTACATACATTGAGTACTGTGGACAATCCCCACAGGAGCAATTTGGGGTGAAGTGTCTTGCCCAGGGACACAACGACATGCTGACTGCAGTGGGACTGTGAACTCGCTACCCTGATTCGAAGTCCATCACACTATCCACTGAGCCACAGCCTCTCGATTTGATTTATAGAAAACGTTTTCTTCTTCGTTTCCTATTTTCTTCACTAGACCAAAAGCAATAGACTTTACTATCCTTAATGGGCAAAATAACTGAATTTTTAATCCTCACAATTTATGGGATTTTATAATCCCATCAGAGAGGAAAACTTGTTGAACGTTTATTTGTTTAATAGCATCCCGAAATTCAAGGCATTTGATTTTGAGATTTTGGTTGCTTGTTATCATTAGTTGGAAGAATAGCCTGCAGGAAGCTTTTTGGTTTTTGCGTTTAACAAGAAGCTAATTTGGTCTAAAGATGTAAATAAACTTTGAAAAGGTCAGTTCTGGTGGCTGGAACTGACCATGTTTTCTACTTTATGAGCAATCAGTGATTCATAGACGTGAGAATATTCTGTTTGTAGTAATATCAACCATTAGTTGTAGTTAAACACTAATACAGGCTACTGCACCTGAAAAGCCCATTGGGTGGTGAGTTTTCACAGTGAGCAAATTAACTACTGCTGTGTATTGGGGGATGTATTCCTAAAACTCGAAAAACTTCAGAATTGCTGTCTATCTCAGCCTAGCAGAATATTTTTAGAAAAACTTGACGATCCATTTTATCTGTTTATATGTATCCACATACGTGTTATGATCCCCCATTAGACTTTTATTTGCTCTCAGAGAAACCCAAACAGACACACCTCTATAGCGCATCAGGTGGGCAGTGTGAGGTGATGCGGCAGCGAACTAGTGAGCGATGGGCGCAATGCAGAGAGCACTAATGATACGTCACCCCTAACCTCCCCCAGACCTTCAGTCTAATGGACTCTGCAGCCACACATCAGGACTGGGAAGCAATGAGACGAACAGGCAGAGCTGAGCCACAACAAACCCAAACAAATGAACACTTCAGAGTCAAACATGGCTGCCAGCAGACCACGAGTAAACACAGCGCTCCTAACATCCCCCAACTCACCAGCTGCCAGGGTTCATGTCTGGCCTTTAAGTTGGCTGGCAGAATGTGGGATTTGGAATTGTGTTAAATGTATGTGTGAGGTATTTATTCAAAGTGCGGATATTGTTTAAGAATATTGTCTGGAATCAATCAATCAATCCATGTTTATTTATACAGCTCAATATCACAAATGTTACATTTGTCTCGGTGGACTTCACAGTTTGTGAATTTGGAAGCTGCTTCATGGACGGTTAGGTGATGACAGACAAAAGTACGTTATTTCAGTGTCTGTGTGTCACTGTCAGTGGCCATCTGTGTACCTGTAGCTATCTATGAATGTTGTTTCCCTTTCAAGAAGAAAACACTCTCTGAAATATGTTCTTCTTGATCAAGTTGTAAAACAGGGGATTATTATGTAAAATAGTTAGCCTTCACCAAATTAAAATGAAAAGAAAATCCCATTCCATTTCCCCAGCTGTGCTGTACATTTGACACATTTGAAGAAACTGAAATGCAACATTTTAACATCTGCAGCTAAGGGGTCTTGAGAATTGTACACGCTGCAAGGTAAATCAAATAAACAAAACAATATTTTAGCTACAGTTGAACAGTTTGTTCGTTCTGACCTTAAACTAAATTGTTTTAAAGAACGGTACTGCTGCATTACCCATGAAACGTTTGAAAAGTACAGTGATTCTACTGGCCTTCTGTCCAAGCCTCATAATGATAGCAGGGTATATAGTCTAGCTATAAAATAATTGCACTCTGAAAGTCGGTGACTGCTTGCGAGACTGGAGATTCTTCTAGTCTGATTCGATCAAATTTGATAAATACAGTTTGCATTTATATGAAAGGTCAGGACAAGCCAAAGTCAAAACAAGAAAGCATCGTAAATGTGACAGGGTATTTGTTTCAAGACGGGTCCGATGACTTGCCAAAATTGGCCGTGATGCACTCAGTATGTCCCCGTTGAGTCGTGTCATGAGCCAAGTGCCCTGTTCCTACTGGAAAGAGGTCACGCCAAGCAAGTTCAAGTGGCGAGGTCCCTGTGTACGACCAGTTCAATGATCGGCTTTGAGACGGACTTCCAAAGCTGACCCAGAGCCAGTCACAGGGCACCGCCACTGAGGAAAATAGATAATGGAACAAATAGTCTTATCTTTAGGTTGGACAGATTCTGATTCGAGTACAGCTTTAATTGCTCTTTTTAAAAATATTTTGTTTTGGGGACCTTTCTACGTTCATTAGGCATTGGACAGTTGCAACACATGTTTGATGTGCATCTTAACCACTTGGTCACCAGGACGCCACTAACTATAGCCACCCTATAACATTGGCACACACACATTCACACCCTGAAACTGCCTATTATCTTGTATCTGTTCTGTTTGTCATTCCTCTGAAGCAGATCAAAGTAAGGTCCCTTGCAAAAAGGCATTTCAATTGTGGTAACTGTTTTCTAACCCTAGCCTTCAGGTCGTAAGATAAGCTTTTTCTTTCTCGTGAAGTTTTACCTCCTTAGACCTCTAAGAATTATTGAAAGAACAGGGACTTTCACTTGAGAAATTGTTTTAACAGTCCCTTCACACACATGCTCTGATTAAGGCTCCCTAGACCTCTTGGGCCCTGAGGCCTGTTGGGTAATCAATTCATGATAAAGTAGCTATAAAAGGTTTGGGAACAGTTGTAGCAAACGGTATTGAGTAAGTTCTCTGTCCAAAGTGTGACTAACCAGTGAGCTTGTAAACATGAGAGTACTACATTCCCTGTATATGAATGTATATGCAGTATACTGACGCTACGGGACACTATTAAAGTTACTACAACTTTTAAAGCATTGCATCAACATTGCTAAGTTGAGCTTTGTCTTGCTTCGATAGTCTGGGGAGCTCATATATACAGCAACACTCGGTCTCAGCTTCAATTAAATCAAGTTATGATCTAGCTTGCATTGAACGCAGTTAATGTATGATGACATTATCTTCCCAGGTCAATACAACCCTTCTACAGGGCATTACCTCTGAATTAATCTCTGCCACTGTGATATAAGGGAAAATAGTCTGCCTGCAATACCAAGGCAGTCAGGAAGAAGATTTTCCCGCCCCTGCTGGAGAACATGTATGGCTCAAAGGAAAAAAGCTGAAGTTATCTGCATTAGGCTGCTTCAAACAGGTCTGAGATAGGCACTGTTGGCTGTTTGTCAGGCCTCTGTGAGAACAAATGAGGGAATTACAGATGGTATACCATGCTGGCTCCGTATATGACATTGAAGGCGGTTGAGGGATTGGAATGAAGAGCCTGCCATGACCAATGACTCCCCATTTAGAAAGCACTGATGTGGGTCTGAGTTGTGTACACTTTGAGTGATACAACATTAGGGCGGGGAGGAGAATTAGATAAACAAAGGTGACCCTGCTGCGAGTATTAGAGAACACGATTCCATATCGGTTCAAACAGAGGCCAAGTGATAAATTGGCTGGCTGGTATCACAGATGTGTCATTATTGCCACACATGTCTACAGACGAGTAAAAAGGGATTGCAATTCAGAAAACATGAAAAAGGTTTCATGGAATTGGTGCTGGTGTTGCCATTTCATAGTTTTAACCCGTACGCTTAGCAAGAGCATGATGTGTATTTCTCTAAAAATAGTAATAGCTGCTTTGCTTTGTTTTATATCATTGTAATTTGCTTATATTTGGTTTTTAGAAAGTTAAATGAACAGAATTAGCAATTATTACATTACATTGCATTTAGCTGACGCTTTTATTCGACCAGGAAGATACAACCTTGAAGAAAACAAAATCCTATAAGTACATCAGGTTTCATAGAGCCAAACATTTCAAGTGCTACTCAACTGGCTATAGATAAGCCAGTCCTTTATTAGTATATAAGTGCTCTGTTAGCAGTTCTTTGTTAGTACTTCTATCGCTCGAAGGGGAGTCGAAAGAGATGAGTTTTCAGTCTGCGCCAGAATTATTCACTTTGGGGTTTGTGAGAGAGAAAAAAAAACAGTCCACTGACAAATATTGATTGAAAAGGATCTGTAGATGCAGCCATTGTCTTAATGTGCCCACATAGCTTTCTTCAGTCCGACTGTTAGTAGTGGAGAAAGCATTGTTGTCTTCAGCAATCGTCGCAACATGTTGGTTAGTCCTCCCTCCACTTGAGGCAGATTTACAGTGGACTGTGGACTCTGTAAATCAGTGGACTCATGCTGGGCCAAACAAAACTGTTTATCTAATATTGGGCATGTTGGTGATGGAAACTGTTAAAGAGGAGTGCTGTTGAGGTGTTCGGGATCTAGGGCAGCCCTCGACTAAAGATTTTTCTAGTCCACCAATAGTCATCAATTCTGGCGATTAGTTGACTAATCGTCCTATTTATGTGATAGATTATGATTATTAATATTATTTATATAATTTTATCCTAAATTAGTTTCAGTTTCAAGGGCTGGGAAAGAACATTATTATAACAGCATGGTGCGTAATAATGAACCTTTTAAATGTAATGTAAAATGTAGAAAGAGCACGAGAGCCACGGCGCAGGGCGAAGCAGTCAGCGGTGTAAACAGCAGAGGCTCTGGTAAGGAGGGTTAGTGTGTGTTGGAACAAGCAGCAAGGACAGACACTGAACATTTAGTTCTCATTTCTATCATTCTTATCTGAATATAACAACCCAATAAATACTTCACAGCAAACGGAAACACTGAAAATGTGAACGTCGGCAAAAATACCTCCGCACATTACGCCCTCATCATGAAATTAAAGCTTTAATTAAATTAAATAAATGTTTTTCTGGGGTAAGAATATATATACAGTATGTTATAGGTCTAAACTGTAATTGTTGATACAAGGCTGGGCTACTGCCAGACTGCTGTTGTTTTCCTCCGATTATGAGAAAGGAACACACATTGCAAGAGGTTATTAAGCTCCATGTTTTGCAATGAAGCCGGCATTCGGGAAGTTGCGCTTTTTTTCCTTTTCTTTTCTTTCTTCCTATGCGACTAAGACTTTTTGAGCCGACAAACATTTAGTCTAATAATTGGGGGCAGCCCTATCTGGATCACAACCAAAACTACTTTTGGATATCTATATCAGAAAAACCTGGTAATTTGTCGCTCAGTATTCTCACATGCTGATACATTGTTAATACAAAAACATTTGAAATTAAATATGTACTGAGAGGTTCCAGAGTCAGACCAATTTGCATTTGGGATTCGGACTTGTCTAAAGTGTTTGTACTTCAGCAGACCACAGTACCGATTGATTCTTATTAAGTTTATCTGCCTCCGCCTTGGATTTTCTTGCACCTTCATGAACATTAGCCCGACAAACTGTAGAGTTATGCAATTTATACCAGCAGGATGATTTGTTCAGCATGAGCAATGAAGCACTATAGTCTTATAACACTGAAGGGACGTGATCCTCATCTTTTGCCCCCTTCATCTGGTTAACACTATTGTCAGTAATGGATAATGGCCAGGGCTTCTTCCCCCCACTAATGCACACCAATATCAGTCTCTAGGTGTTCAGGATTGATGACATGGCCTAATCAACCCATCTAATTGATACCCTACTATGCAGCACATATATTTCCCTGACTGGGTCACAGGGTGATGCCTGGGATATTACGCTCTGGCCAAGCAGCCTAATGAGTATCTCACCTCATTGAGTGATAAGAAGTCATGCCTGGGCTAATGGCACGGGAAGAGCATCTTAATCTCATACCTAATGGCGCTCTCAAGTTGGATACAAAATCAATTAAGATGGGTTTGTTAACATGTGAGAGTGCATTCGGGATCATACAGTGATATACTGTTAAGTGGTTTTGCATAACAGGGATTCTTTGTGTTAAGCAATTGATTTTCTAATGATAATGCATTAAACATGGACGCATTCCTGGCGTCTACATTGCCAAAAATGATCTGAAAGCGCAAGAATATATAATAACAACTACTTTTTTTTTGTTGAACTCCTGTTGATCAGAACAACACATCTGGAAAATATGTATTTTTAGTAGCTGTTTAAAAAACAGTCAGTCAGCGATATGCAACTAGACAGTTCTAACAGGGTATTCTTCGAGTAAAATGGGAGTTGAGCTCTAGCTAATTCCCAATAATGCTATATCTAACTTGCCAACTGGCCTAAATGATATTTGGCTGTTGGCTGGTTCAACTCAGCAAGCCTGATCTTGGGATCATTTGTCAATAACATGACCACACACTTCAAATTTGCATGCATTTTGGTAGTTCATGAAGGCTGATAGATTAAAATGTCCTCTCTTTTGAAATTATATCACTACATTGTACAACTCAAACAAAAAAATTACCACCAATTGTGAATGCAACATCTGTTATATAAGCCTATTGGCCTAATGTTTCTAAATCAGGACCCCCAGTTTTCAGAGCATGTTTCTTTCCAAACCGTGACAGTTCAATATGTGGATTTGTCTGCTTTAATAACAATAATAGCTATCAACCACCCCAAAAGGTTTATGCAAATCAATCCTTTAGGCTCTGAGTGTGTTATGTTGAAATGGGACTTTTTTATTGGTTCTTATTGCCAACATCACTTACGACTCCGTCTTGTTGGACTGGCGTCTGCAGGGTACAGTGTTGCTGACGCATGTACCAGTCATAGGGTCTACTGCCTCCACAATGACAAAGGGCCTCTCCTCCAGCGTAGCCACTGTCAGATGCCTGTAGTCCGACACTGGCTCCAAGTAAGTGCCATACCGCGGCCACACGGGGTATCTCATTTGCAGAATCCCCATCTCGAAGGTCCCCACCTGAATGAGTTGAGAGAGAAGCGGTGAATCAACTCGAGCCAGTGAGAAATCCCTGCATCTAGCTCCAGATGGTTACCATACAGCCATATTGCCTCACGCATATCTCCAATGAATAGTAATGACACAACTGCATAACATTGTCTATCTTGACCTCCAATCTTAATACAGTTGTCACCAATTCTCTGACTGTATACATTGTTATCGCACATCCTTGTGATATGTTTATGTGCAGCGTAGTGAGATTTTGTTCGTACTCGATTTGGAGGGAAATTGATTTTCGGGTCACTGGGGATGAAGAGAGTGCAATTACACATCTTATGCAATGAAAGCAATTCCACCCTCTGCTATATTACCAGTTAGCTAATTTTAATTGGATGTTGTGGAGAAATGAGCTGAATACATAATCAACATCTGGAATCAAACATTTGTTTGAAGAACCCGTGACCTGTTTAGGACTACGTTCCACAAATGTGCTCCTCCGACTCACAGCTGGGAAATGAAGCAATGAAGGTCGCAGAGGACCAATTGGAGCCCAATTAGCCAGAATGCGGAATCATCCCACCGATTGCTGACTTTATTCAGAATCTGATGGGGCTATTAAATGCTGCTTCGGCTGCCATAATTCAACATGTGCATTACAAACTGATTTTACATTTGTGAGCATTCACTAGACACAGTAATGAGAAGCAGCCAGTTAATTTAGACGGAGGTGATTCGTCAACAAAACAATCCGTTTTTCTGATTGAATTAGCTGCTCTTTACTACATTGTATTTAAAACGTTTTATCACATGCGTGGCAAAGGCAAAACTCCGTAACTAGAAAAGGCTGAAATGAAATTACTAAGATTGATTATGCAAAAAAAGTATCCAGGGATTGCCATTTACAATGCAGTAATCAACCAGAAGTAATGATATGATCAACTATATGAATATATGGAAGATATAATTAATATTTTCATTGTACTGTGAAGGTAAAGCAAAACACCATCATTAGCTTTCGACTCAAGCGTGCTGCTGGACTTCTGCCCCGTGTAGAGAGTGTTTTCAGGATCGATTAATGAAATACAACATTTAATGCTCTTGTGAGGCCGTTGTTTATATTTGTGACTTTGTTATACTGCTGCTACTCCCGTCCACTTTCAAAAACACACCACGCTCACTCACTCAACCTCTCTCGCTCCACAAATGCACACGCTACACACGTATCCCATCCCCTCTTTCTCTTAAAGGGATAGGCTGCCCTAGATCGAAATAACCTACTATTATAAGTTACAGTAAAACATCGGCATTGGCAAAATTGTTACTGTTAACATCGGAATCAGCGTCGGCTGAAAAAGGTCAAATTGGTGCATCACTACTACTTACTTTGAATACTACGCAAGCCATTACTTTTCTGGGAAGGCTTTGCAGAAACTTGTCCCACTCAGCCAAGAGAGTTTTAGGGATGTCCAACACTGTGTTGGGTGATAAGGTCTGGGTCGCAATCTGTGTTGTAAGGCCCTGACAGAAAAAGCTGATTATTCAACGTCTTTGGGCAACTTTTTGCCATGTTTTTGCGTAGTGTCCCACACTGTCTACATGTTTTGCCACTTCCAACGTCCTCTGTAGGCAATATAAATTACTCTTATGCCCCTTTCACACCTACGCGTTTTCCGCTCCGGCTCGGAGCTGCAGCCTGAAAAGTACAGTTTTTTCCTGTTCACACCGCGGAGGCACCGCCTCTTAGCTCCGGAATCCGGTTCACTTCCAGCTCCAAAAAATTGTCGGTCTGTAGGCAAGAGCTTCGGAGCTAAGAGGCGGCGCCGCTTACGTCTCTCTTACGTCGAGGCGTGCAGGAGACTAAACCCACCTCCCCTGAACATGGGTCGACGGAAGAGTCTCGTCAGGCCTGCCTACAAGCAGTAGTCCTGAGCAAAGTGACTAGAAGGCAACCACACACTTATAAAAAAAAAAACACACTTTATAAAGTCAGACAACACTAACCAGGCTTTGCGTGATTCTGTATATTTGTACCTTACTTTGACCATCCGTTCGCTGTTATTGATCATTGTGGAGAGAGGCAGACGTTTTGTTTTGTATTATAGCAGCTATCGGATGGAAGCAATACATGGGCAGCACAGGTTGTCATGTCCGACTATCACAAGTAGAATCATAATGAAAAATACGCCGGTAAAATGTGCCTGTAGAAAACGGCTTATGCCACAATAGGTTAGCAATAGCAAGTAGTCAGTTTAGCGTCGGTTGCTATGCTATCACCCATTTTATACCAGAGAAACTTTAATAACAGTGTTGTGATGCCAAACAACGTCAATTCAGACTGAGACACATTCACTTAAGGGGAATTGGGGATATGTATCAGCTGCTTGTGTGACGGTCAGACAGTGAATACTTTAGAGAAGCCGCTCTAAAAGTATTAAGCTAACCCGGAGCTAACGGGGAGAATAAACTCCCATGGAGGAGCAGCACTG
Source organism: Notothenia coriiceps (assembly GCF_000735185.1). Taxonomy (NCBI): domain Eukaryota; kingdom Metazoa; phylum Chordata; class Actinopteri; order Perciformes; family Nototheniidae; genus Notothenia; species Notothenia coriiceps. Next base: position 204,988 of record NW_011368137.1, on the reverse strand, counting down.
CAGCGGTCAGTAAATGCCGCTGAAACACATTAATAAACAATGAACCACAGCACTCTGGAGAAAAGCATAAGGTTGGAGAAGTCGTTATTTAATTTAATCTGGCTTCGTATGATTANAAGGTCCCCCCACTGCGTTTGATATCCTGGTGTGTGAGGAGCTCCGCGGATTGGTCCATTTTGGTTCCAGGAAGAAACAAATGGAAAAAGAGAAATCTCCAATGAGGCGTTCTGGGGCAGCATAGACAGGTATTTTCTGTGATAGAGTTTTACTCGCTACAGGGTGTACTTTGAGGGTTTGTGAGTCTGCAGACCGTTTACATGCAGAAAAACCTACATAACACACAAGGGGACGGGTAATAACCAGAAAAGCATGACATGGGACCTTTAACTTATATTTTAGTCAGAATTAGAATTGCCTATAGTTTTCTTTATTTCTACATTTGGAGTCCTGCAGCATTTCATTTTCAGTTTGTCACAATGAGACAATACATAGAGTGCAGTAATTCCCTTAATTTATGTGCGTTTGTAAACAGCTCCCCTGTCAGCTAAATCCATTTCAGAAAACATGGCTGATCTTGCCATCAGCATGGCTTCTCCAGGGTAATAAAAAAGATGCCACTCAGCAGTTAATGCCTCCTGCTGCTCATTTGCACTTTGCACAGTAACAGCAACTCAATTGTAATAATTTACCATGAAAACAAATCTACTAAGAAACACATGTACAAAGAAATAAGTCTATTTACCAGGGCCAGGAGATGCTACAAATAAATGACTGCTTTTTTTAATCATTAATTAGCCAATGACCAAAGTTGAGAACATAACTGAATGGTACAGTGAATGCATTAAAAGTGCATCACAGAACAGTGAGTGAATGCATTATTAATAAGGATGAACCCAGTTGGTAACAAAATGTAATCTTCTGGTACCCACAGAGGTACTACCCCTCTGATTGACATGTACACCTCCCTGTGTCCCCTTATAATTACATGTTTTTTGTTATGGTCTTGGGCCTCCGTGGAGTACATCTTCCATTTTTAGGTGCTCAAACTTTGACTTAAACTGCATGTCTTTTTAAAATACTGTTAAGTGTAAAAAAACTTAAACCTCAAGGCCTTTTCTGAAAAAAACAAAAACATTGTATGTAGTGATCGCCGTTTACCGGAATCAGTATCGGTCGATACCGATCGCCGATCCGATCGAGTGGGTGGGGGCTATGGGGATCTTCCATTTAAAGTGATTTAAAAAAATGATTCCATTTAAAACTCAGTTAATGGGGCTCATTCACTGGCACTTGTTTTGCCACGCACAGAGAAAAGTGTCATGTACTTTACGTCATGTGATCGGCTCTCACGATCGGCCTTTATAGAGAGCACCGATCGATCGGCAGAGAGTGAATATCGGCCGATATCGATCGGCGGCCGATCGATCGGAGCATCCCTAATTGTATGTAATTGAGCAAGGTACCCTACATTTTCTGAGTAACAAATGTACTTTGCTAAGATAAATACGCAAACATGTAGTCTTATGGTCTAGATCTAAGGCTATATTTGGGGAAATGTTAACAATATGTTTTATAACTACACAATGTGTCTCATGAATTCACCCATCTCAGATTTGAAAAAAGAATATGATTATCAATGAAAAGACAACTACACAACCGTATAAAAGTGTTGAGATTGCCTAGCCTACTTTACAAGCTCTCAGTGACATGCTGCCTCAGTGAAAAGTGGCTGCCAATAGCAGGCTTTCTAGAAGTAGAAAGAGGGGGTCTGTCAGCATTTGCTTACCATCCAAGGGACCAACTATGGATTGTGCCAAGAGAGCTGGTTTAGTAGGACTTTACCTCTGGGCATAGTCTTTCAAAAGTTATTATAGTGCAGCATATCACACTTTCAAGTTTGCAAAGGACCGGGATTTTATAAGTGGAAAAAAATGGACCACTAAGTACTAACGCAAATAATTATTTCACACATATTTCTTCTTTCTTTAATTTATAATGGGACTTAAGTACTGTTTTTATTAGTTACAACCTATTCTGGCAGTAATGCTTTAAAGTGGCCCTATTATGCTTTTTGATGATTTCTCTTTCCTTTAGTATGTTATATAGGTGTCTGTAAATGGTCTACAAAGGCTAAAATCTTAAAGCTCCCTCCAGAGGGAGTTTCTCTCCCACAGAAAAAAATAATGTTTGAACATTTAAGCATGAAAACATGTCACAGTAGAGGCACAAAATACAAAGATAAAACTGAACATTTGAAAAATATGTCCTCTTTATTCATGTATTAATTTAATAGTTTCTGACGCCGCCCCGTCGATTGATTTATTGGTCTCTGTCAAAGGTAGTCAATAACGCAATGGCGCTCATTCACTTTTCATACATATCGCTTAGAGCCCAGGGTTTGATCTTTCTGGAAGTGATGGCATCAAATTATAAACTGATTTCTATCCTCAGGACACTTTGTTTGACCGATTTGTTGATCGGCAACGTGAGGGCGCACTAAGCATCAACCCCTTTTCATTTTCTATCCCAATGAGGAAATGTAAGGAAATTATAAAAAGCAAAAGGTCAGAAGAAGCTATAGATTACTTACGTAACCCCAGTTCTCAGAGTAACATGAAGTGAGATGTCTCACTATGGGGATGCGCCTCAACGCGTATGCAAACAGAAGCATCAATCTCATTACGCCAATCCTGATTGGCTGGTGATCTTGACGTCTACGTCAGGGAATCCACCCACCCTATAAGTAGCTTGCGCTACGTTGCAGCGTCATTCAAAATAAGCACCTCTTCTCGCTTCGCCTTAGCAAGAAGGGCCTTCTAGTGAGACATCTCACTTCATGTTACTCTGAGAACTGGGGGTTACGTAAGTAACCTATAGTTCTCATTCATAACACTCCGTTCGATGTCTCACTATGGGATATTGAAACTCCCGTATTGCTAGACATGCTTATCTCGAAAATCACCAAAACAACCAGAACTTAACAGGTAGAACCCTGTCTCAACACGGGGCCCAGCACTGTGCGGGCCACACTTGGAGCAGAGACATCTAGCCTGTAAAAGCGGACAAAAGTGAGCGGTGAGGACCAGCTCGCTGCTGCACAAACGTCTTGGATGGAAACACCCTTGAACAAAGCCCAGGATGTAGCCAGTCCACGAGTAGAATGAGCATGCAGGCCCGTTGGTGCCTGCAAACCTTGACTCGTATAAGCCAGAGCAATCGCTTCCACAATCCAGTGGGAGAGCCGTTGCCTGGTAACGGCCTTGCCCTTATGAGTGTTAGCCCAGGATACAAAGAGTTGGTCATTGCATCGAAACTCTTTTGACCGTGCGTAAAGCACGGACTGGGCACAGCAAATTTGGCCGCTGTTCCTCAGAGGAACACAGCGGCGGAGGAAATGCCTTAATGAATGAGAACTAATGTTAAGATTAAGAAATATTACATTTCTCTCCACTAAGGATAATGCTTATTGTTTATGCATCTCTGCTAGTTAGGATTCTAGCAGGCATTTGTCAATCCAAGCTAGGCACTTTACTATTGCCAGCAGATCAATCATTTCCCAAAAGTCTCAATGCTCAATTTGAAAACAGTGGATATACCAATATCATTAATAATGGCTGTTTCTTTGGCAGAACAAAACAGCCCAGAGCTTGAAAAGTCCTCAAAAAACGATGAAATAAGCAGTTGTTTATCAGTCTAAAAAAAACATGATATTAACAACATAGACTCTAATCTGCTACCTGTATGGTCAACATTTGGCTAGATTACTCTATCAAAAACTATTTGGGTTACATTAGATTGATTGAGTTCAAATTATAAAAGCTGAATGGTGCTGGACTTTAATTTATGTTTTGATTAATCAATTCCTGGAGCATGAAATCGGCAAAGTGAAAAAACTATTAGAGCACTCAGTTAGACAGTTAGTTTGAAAGGAAAATCCTTCCAAATGTGTCTTTGAATAAACTTGTTTTGTTGTATTATGCAAGAAAAGTTTTCACAAATCTCTGATCATATAAATATATGCAGTGATTTCCTTCAGTTACACACAAAATGCAGTTGCACAAAATCCACTTGTTCTGTCATTATGCATTTAGTTCAATATACTGACCTAAAATACAAGCATTCTTTGAACCATTCATCTTGTGGTCTGACAGATCACATCCTCCGAGGCACAGCATTGTAAAGTGGACAAAACGTAAGTCAGACAAGAGCAAAACTCTGATTGTCTTCGCAGGAACATTTGCCAGAGGCTTTCTAAAAAACTAGAGCAGTTCTTTTTGTATCTGTCTGTCTTGGCTCAGACCTAAACTTGCTTTTCTCTTCCTCTGCCATCCGCTGCATTTAAAAACCACTGACACAGTTGCAGTGTCACCTGTCTAAAGTGAGGCAAAGCAAGTACAGAAGAGTAATATAAAGCAGCCAGGGGGGCAGTGATCCAGTATGTACAGTTTGTGAAGAGTAACTTAAACTATATACTGCTCGGATCAGGGTAATGTTGAAGAGAGATATATAGTGACAAAATAAATTATATATCAGCAACTACAGTGTTAAAGGGGCAACCTTCCCTCTTTGATGTTTAGAGTTAGAAATTGGAGGAAGTCCTTACCGTAACAATCGGTTGTTGTTTTTTATGGTTTTCAGAATGATTTTAGAAAGTCTGAACACCGAACAAATAACAATGTTGATCCAAACCGTGGTTTGAAATACATATAAATACTTTATATAGATGATCTCAATGCAGATAGATAGTGGACGAACAAATCCAATCTGACCACTTGCAAATAACAGTGTAAAAGGTATGATATGTCAGGAAAAATTCAAATCATATAAAGCCTGTCTAGAGAAAGAAGGTCCTTTAAAAAAATGTATGATAATTGTCTGGGAGATGAGTATTATCTTTTTGAGAAAGGTGATACAAATGCAAGATAGTGAAAAATAAGGAAAGTACTTGCAAAGCCCTTTTTAAACCGTCCATTTGTCTGTATTTTGGTATTACAGTACGATAAGCCAGATTTTAATGTAATGCTTTCTAGTAAAACCTGTTTGGGTAATTCATCTTGCCAATCAACCGTGCCAGGTGCTTTATTCTTGTCATTACTGTATTTTTCACGCTAAAAGTGAACATGGTGTTGCGAGATTATTCCAAAAATATGTAATCCAAGACGTTTTAAATGATTACTCTACTTCTCTTCCTTTTATCCTAGCAGATGCAGAGAGAAAATTCATGCTCAATTGAGTATTACATGAGTCTTGCTCTACGCCATCTATAGTGTCATGTTTTTTTTTTAAGTGGCACATGGCCACGGAGTTGTATGACTGTTCCTGGTTGCCGCGCAGGATCTACGTGACGTCAACAGTATAGGAAAGCGACTCCAGGGCATTTCCTGCTGCGCCGCGGAGGCTGACATATGTCGCAGCAAAGAGCCGTTGCCAGAAGGAACAGAGTGATATGGCTGCAGTTTAGTCATGTGACCAAGGGAACCATACACCACTTCCATCTCTTCTGCTATAATGCCACTCACTGCAACAACAAATAAAGCACAATGCGTAATGTCAATTTGGCTTCAGCCTCTTTTGAGCTAAGTGAATGCAATCTCTTGTTTCTTTTAGATTTTTGGATGCAGTCCAAGTCTATCAATATGCACTCCTCACCTGATTCATTTAAATAACCTTCAGCTACCCATTGGGAATTGTAGTGCAGGTAAACACAGCAGTTTGTGTAGTGGTCCAGTAAAATCTGAGAAGAAGTATTGGTTACGCTGACACAGAAACAGCTGTGGTTTAGAGATAATCACTGCTTTACACTCATCTATCTCCCACTCAGACCAGTTTTAAAGCATCTAAACACTAATCTTCGAGCTGCAAAGCATTCATTTAACTGGACATCGCAAGATTTCAGCGCAACAAATGTGATAACATTTTAGATGGTCAAAAGAGTTGACTGAACTGTAGTGCAGAATGTCTGGATGTGTGTTGGTACAGTGATATGAGTTATTCTGTATGTTTTACCCTTGTGAATGTAATCTCAGCCTTGAGAAGCTAAGCTTCCACTCAATGGTCGTAATCTTCTTTGGGACTGTAGACTATTACTGTGAGCTTCTGTGGACAACACTGCAATAGAGCTTACTGACTGAATGGTTGATACCCATTTACATTTACCCTGGTCATAATCTAACATACATTATCCATAGTATTGTGCACTATGATATTATTCTGTATGTCGTGAGACCATAGAGATTCATCAACCAGGGGAGATTTCAGTATTTCTACAATGTCTCTAATCGTCTCTATTCTAGATTTTAGATTTCTGTATCAACCTGGTAAAGTACTTTGGTTCTTCGCGATCTGTTATGATATAAAAATACATTACATACAGTAATAGAAAATGTAATCGTTTTCGCCCTATGCAACACAGTTTCTATTAGCCAACTGTGAAGAGCCTGCTGGCAACATTATTTGCAAACAAAAATGGTGTGATCCAATGGATGTATAAAAAGAACTGGATACAGCTTCAGAGGCAGGGCCACGTTCATTCCTATCAAAGTTGCTCAGCCACTTCAGAATGTGTTTCAACAGCTGGCGCACTTCCCAGTGGCTTGGTGTGAATGCACATTTAGTGTGAACCAAAACAGAAAAACATGTTTACATATAGTCGATAAATGTGGACGTAGATAGTGAGTCTTTAAAAAAATGCCAAAGTCATTAAATACTATCTCTGGTAGAAAATACCCTGCTGTAATAACAGATAATAAGAGAGGTGGGATGAAACCAAGAAGAAGCTACTTCCAAGTGTGGCCATGTGGAAAGTGTATTCATATATTAGCCTTTAGATGTATTCAGATACAATATAAGACTTGTTAACTCCAAGCCTACAGGGGTCTGCATTTTGCTCCTGAAAATCTACTGGTGAGGAATTCATATTACATTTTGTGTAACCGACTGTGACTGTTTCATCTCTTTCACTACAACCATATGCCTTGCACAGTACCGTACATGCTCTGCACATCGACAGGGCGGTCGTGACTTCAGGCTTTGAGCTGCAGTTGAGCCTTTGGTAATGCCCCAGGCTCATTTGGCCTGCGCTATCAGTCTGCTCTCTGCTAATTGAGCTGTTGAGATCGTAGTTTGCAAGGGCCTTTATTCTGACAGACCCTTGGGCTAGTGAGTATGCACAAAGCATACACAAACACATGCATAAACACAAACACTTGCACGCTCTGACACCCTAGCATCTGTCGCGAGGCAAACTGATTGAAAGGCGTTGCAGAAGCAGGACGAAGAATCAGCACATATAGGAATAACGCAATAACGCTGACAGATTTGCTGTGGGATGGCGAACGGAAAGGGAGAAAATGAGTAGATTTATACGATCTTCTCAAGCTCCTCCGTGACTAACCTGCATAAGAACCTTGCTCCCAGTGTAGATGTATGCAGCCAGCCTGCCTCCACTGCAGACTAATCCATCTTAGTCCGCAGCATGTCCCTTACACTGAGCTGAGACCAATTCCTCGTGAAGACGCTGATAACAGCATTTCATTTTTGTGAATATTACAGTAATCAGTCATTTGGGGGCAAGCGTTTAAAAATAAAAGAAAGCAAAAAATAGTTGCAACATTATGGCATCGCATAACCGCTGGCACAGTTACAATGTAATTATATATTATTTCTGTAGGTTTTGGTGTAATTTGCATTATTTCCGTAAAAAAACAATGCTTGAAAAACCTCCTCACTGTTTGGTGGATGTAAAAAGAGAGGTGTGAGAAAAAACAGCAGTGATTTCTGAACATCTTTCCAGGGGTGTGAGCACAGTACAGTCAGAGGCACAAAGTCAAGGGATTTAACTGTGACGTCTGAAATCATAAGATGCTCATACATCACAAGACCACTGAACTTCTTTCAAGGACAACAAGGAGACAGGCGGAATCAGATCACAAGCCTGTTTGCAGTCTCCGGATACCTGACCCCTTCAATTCTCAGCTATGAAGACCTGGCACTCAAGGTGGAGTGGTTTTTCCCAAGGGAGGGACAGGGTAAGGAGGGGGCCACCTACCTATTAGCCCAAGGGAGGATGAGTCAAAACATATATTTCTACTTTAGATTCAAAGCAAGGGTTATTTTGCATTTTATACATCTAATAACTCTATACCCTCACACCAAAGTCACATTCTACAAATGACTGACCATTTAATTACAGTGTTTGTTTTGCAGAGCAATGCAGCACAAGATGAGGCACAGTAATAGGAATCTGCTAGAGAATCAATAATCTCTGCTGTACATGCACAGTCGCATCAATCCATCATCACTGTCACATTAATCGTGATACCTCTGTATAATTACTTTAAAGAGATGAGGCCATGGTTAAGACGACTGCAAGCCTGGTATGTTATATATTTTAATTCTGCTTTCTATAAATCTACCTTTGCTTATGCGTGACTCATTGCTTATTGGATGTAGTCATTAATTATGGTTTCATTTCCATATTAAGTGTGCAGTTGATGAATAGTCTGTTAATACATTGTTGATAAAAATGTTTTTGGTCAAGATGTTTGGTGATCGGGATCCCGATACGAAGCACGACTACGTATTAAATAATCGACTTGACTCACATGCTGGTGTTGCTTCCGCTAAGATGAAATAGTCCACTCCACTGTGTACCAACGGCTGCAAATGTGGCACCAGCAACTCAACTTAAAATGACTACGTTTTATGTAACTGTCCAAGTTTCTTCACATTTATTTTCCATTAACCAGGCTTTAAATACTGAAGTGCCCATACCATGTTCCCGTTAGTGTTTACTCCCTGTTTGTCTTCTTCTGATGATTTCTCTGATGTACAGAGATCTTTCCTGTTCTTGCACTGTTTTTCTTTTCTTTTCTTTTGGGTAGTGAATTTATAAGCATTGCATTTAATACTTTTTTTATTTAATAAATACTATCCATTGCTTAATATTTAAGAAACATTTACTTATCGTAAAGTTTAGAGATTGGGATATACAGCATATTTGGGTTGCCAGATTAGGAGAAATTCCTTCAATGTGCTCATCTTTATGCCTTGATTAAAGCTAATAGTTGCAGATGCACTGCAAACCTGTTGATGCCTTTTTAAAAAGTAAGAAAACACATCACACAAAACTGTTTAGCTTGTATCTAGCATTTCCAATGAAAGAAAGTCCCTTTGAATAAGCCAACCTACACTTACTACATACTACTAACTACCTGCTACTAACTACCTTGTGGATGAAAGCAAAACTTAGACTCTAGACATTTCAGCAACTACATCAAAATGTGTGATACAGTCTTTGTGTTCAGCATTTTTCCACCAAATACAAATGGTTCGGTAAAGTGCACTGGCCAGGTTTTCTTGCCTTTAATGTACGTTCAAAATGATGCAGAAAGCACTTTTAAAGGGTAACTCGGTACTAAATCACAGCCAAGAAACAGTTTCTGGGTTTTTTCTTTCAGGAATTTTACCAGGAAGATTTGGCAACACCCCAATCCTTGATGTCATTGCGTTTTTTACTTTGAAAACTGATTGTAAAAACTCTTTAATTGAGTCCTACATTGAAGAAAAAACGTATTTAAAAGGTAAAAGCATCACACACCACAAGACATTAAAAAGTATTTTTCCCACCACTTTTGGAAGATAAAACGCCCTCATTCCCCTCTCAAAGTCATTGCATTTCCAGAAAAAAAAGGACATGTAGGGTAGGGCCAGAGCTGGCTAAAGTTATAGTGCCATCCCTCTGAATTTGCAAGTCGTGATGACGGCCAGTGTTTGCGCTGCAAAAGTAAGACGTGTGAGTTTAAGTGATGAATGGGGTCTACAGTCCCTGCAAGAGCAAAATAAAGCAGAATCACTTAACTCCTGTCAAAGCTGCACTACAGACCCTACTGGTTGGGGAACACACTTCTCTATATGCGATTTGTCTGAGCACAAATTATGCGTGTGTTCCTTAGTGTGTATAAAGAGGGTCCTCTAGAGATCCCACTGCATATTATACAAATTCAATTAGGGTGTGGTAATTCTGCTTGTTAGTCAGGAGAAAATTGCATGCAGTTAACTAACCATTAAGGTCTTTCTATGGTTTCCATCTCCCAACAATATTATGTTTTCCCTCTTCCTACAGGGCGAGGGCTCCAACTTCCTGCAACTGGGATCCTCCATCGAGCAGCAGATCAACGGCATGTTCAAGGTGATGGAGGAGTACAACTGGGACAGCTTCGTAGTCATCACCAGCCTCTACCCAGGCTACGAAACCTACGTGGATTATGTTAAATCTTTCACCGACACCAGCTACTTCACATGGGACCTGCAGGACGTGCTTACCTTCGACATGTCTGCTGATGGCATGAACGACCTACGTGCAGGAAGGCTGTTGCAACAGATCGACGCCCAGGTGCTGTTGGTGTACTGCTCCCATGAAGAGGCTCAGTACCTGTTCAGCATGGCGGCAGAGGCCGGACTGGTTGGGCCGGGTTATATCTGGATTATCCCCAGCCTGTCAATGGGGAACCCAGACATGCCCCCGCCTGAAAGCTTCCCTGTGGGGCTCATCAGCATCATCACAGACCGGTGGAGGATGAGCCTGAGGAAGAGGGTGCGGGACGGTGTGGCTATCGTGGTGAAGGGCGTGCAGAGCTTTCAGACACAGAGGGGCTTCGTTCCCGAGGGCCAAAGTGACTGTCACAACCCGGTCAAGCCATCTGATAGTAATGACACTCTGTTCAGGTATTTCTAATTATTCACTATATATGTTATGATATTTTAGTGGGGAGCTGTTTTTTTTATCTGCTCCTGTTGCTGTTGATTCTTGTCCATGTTTATATTTTGTCTTGATAAATTCAAGACTATGTTCTTTTCTACAAAACCAGTCCACTTTTAGTATTAATAGCTTTCAGGAACTGACAATTCAACTCAACACTTCCTGAACGCATGTTTCACATTAAAGCTTTTAGGCAGCTGAGAAGACAACATTAGTCTATTTCTTAGTAAGTCTTTAATCATATAAAAGAGCAGAAAATGTAAAGTTGTACTGACAGTCACTTTGCAGCGATTTAAGAAACAGCCAAGTAGAAGAAATTGGAAATATATTTAATCCAATAGTTCAGTATAAATATAACTAAAATTACAAACACTTTTTAAAATAAAAACACAGACAATGGAAATGTACACTTCCAATTCCTTTCCCCTCTATGTGTTTTATCATTCTTTTAGAAACTGCACGTTTTTTCTGTATTGTTAGTCAACTGCTGGTATTTGATTCATGGCCATTATTTGAATACCACTGTTATTTGGAAGACTCATGCTTCATAGTTTCTGTGGAATAGATCAAAGTATTTACATTTTGTAAATGTTTAAAAGGATGTTTAAAAGGATATTTGACAGCGGGGTTGGACATAAATTCTTTGTAAAGCTCTTCTACATCAAAAAGGCACTAACACAATTGTGATGCTTGTTAAAAAAGGAGTTAGTGGCCTGTGGTGGTTCTCTTGGCAAACTACACTCACATTGAACAAAAATGGCCACTTGAAGTCAGTGGTCATAAATGACAACAGTGAGTTACTGAGTGGAGGATCGTCCCACAGAAACAACTTTGTAGTGGATGGCTATTAATGGTGCTAATGGTGATATACAGTATGAACCCATGTAGCTCTAGGATACTTTCATTTTTCAAATTTAACTCCTGACTACAATGAATATTAAAGTTACTGTAACTAGGCAAGAGTCAAATCCAATACAAATATAATCTTCAGGACTAAAGCTTGTTTAATGACATTATTTAGTCCTTATACCTAGAAAGTAAAATAGGTCTTAGGTCACTGCTCTCCTTAACAATGACTCTTATGAATGGATAGGCTTGGATCATAAAAAACTTTGTTGCTTGAGATTAAGACTTTTGTAAAGAATTAAAAAAAATAATGCAGACAATTGGCAATCTGCAGTCTTTTGGTGACATAGCACTAGAAGTAGTGCCTTTGTTTCTCATAGAGGACAGACATTACTTGTAATGCCCCTTGGAGGTCATATGCTCTTTTTTCTGTCTCTTTCATTGCCTCGATTTACATGTGTAGATTATTATCTGCATAACCTTGATGGGATACAACAGAAGAATGTTGGCTGATGTTTACATTGGGAAAATTATTCTCTTTAAATCCTGATAAATCATGAGGTGTCTTCACCATCATGTCTTTGACTTACATCTGTTGGACCTGGCGAGAAAGAGTTCAGATGTTGTTTATTTATTCATGACTTCCCATCTGTTTGGTGCTGTGAAGCACATTGTATGGCGACTGTCACATTCCCAAACTGTGTCCTCAGCCTCACTGCTATCTATCAGCTCTTGTCCTCAGCACTTAGCGCTCCCCTCTATCCCTTGAAAGCTGGGTGGGTTGGTGTTGATGACGATAAAGGGTGGGGCTTCTCCTTATTTAAATCATGTCCAAAAGAGCCATCTGACGCCATCTGTGCTACGCAATGTAGAGCACTTTTGAGGGAAAATGTTTCAATAAGCAGAGGGAAGAGCCAGAAAAGAAACCAGCATCAGCTTTTAGCTTATATAAACCAAGGTCATACATGGCAATGTGTGTTCAAAGCATGTTGTTGTATGATCCCCAAGGGGATGCTAACATCGTCAGACAGTACTCTTGCATTATGAAACATCACTTTCTCTCTCTGATGTCAGAAGCTTTTTTACTTTTGGAGTCTTCAGAGCCGTAGGGTAGACAACTTTTTCTTTTGTAAACCCAAAACGTCCAGAATGTAGAAACAGTGAACCTTATCTCAGCTTTGATACTGTAAAACTCCCCTTCTGTTAGACTTCCTAAACACAGCAGGCTTGATTTGCGTAGCAGCAGCTCTCGTCTGTAACGTGAAGGTCGGGAAGATAGAACAAAGCGCTTTCCATTAACTTTATAGTTCATAATTTATTCTCTTTCCAGCCAGATCAAACATTACCATCCCCCGCGGTTCTCAGATTTGTCCTCACTTGATTGGAGATTTTTTTTCACACAAGCTTTTGATAATGAGTCAGCACACCTGTTAATGGGATTATTGCAGATTACCAGATTAAATAGGCTTTTCACACAGACAAGAGCTGAAGGCTATTCTCCTCACAGCAGGCTTTCATCACCTCTGCTGGAGTGTCGGCTGAGGTGAGAGAGCCGTGTCGCAGGTCTAATATAACAGGAAGTGAGTGAGGACACAATGGAATCAAAGGAGATCACAGTTTTTGTATCACGGTGCAGAAACTGTCAGGAAACCTTGTGTCTCTGTTATGACAACGACACAGCTTTCTGTACGATGAAAAGGCATTTGTGAATTTATCCAATCAGCCTAAAATGGCTATGACACAAGAGTAACATAGATGCTATTCCCACAACTTGGGAAACATTTAAAACAGTATAAATGCAATATGTATGGCATTTAAATAGAACAAAAAAGTTTTTTTAAATGGTTTTAAATAAAAATGAGACTACACTGTGCCTATGTGAGGCCGCACACGAGCTAAATGCCCACTGTATTGTGATGTTTACATGTTTGCATGAGCTAAACAAAATAAAATCATGGCATCATTATATTACGGTAAAACTATTATAGTCACATTGACCTTGACTATAATCAGTTCATCATTGGATGTTTGTGCCTAATTTGGAAAAATTCCCTAAAATCCTTCCTGATATATCTCTTTCACCAGAATTTCACAGACTGTGAACAACTCTGAACCAAAGTATTAAGTCAATTAAAATGTTGACATGATCATGTCTCTTGATGAAAAGTGAGGACATGAAAAGAGGATTTAAGTTCCTGAGGCGAAAGTCTATATCTTTACCAAAATAAAAAGCAAACCAGAAAATAGTTGTCTAAATATTTCAAAAAGGAACTAAAAAGTCGTGCCGGAAGACAATTCAGGAGTTGATCAAAGTAAAGGGGTTCGTCCTCTGCTGACCATAAAGTTCTGTACAGAATGTTATAGAAATCAATGTTATAGTTTGTACTTCAGTCATACTTCCAATTATAGAGCCAAGACACTTTTGCTGTTATATGATGGTGAGAGGAGCATCTTCTGGGTTTTGGTGTTTAACCGTTCAGATTCAGGACAGTACTCAAATATACAGTATAGTCCATCAAGAAGGAAGTACTGTATAGACGGTGTTTTGATTACAGGAAATTGCATACTGTTGTTTTTTTAAAATGTCAATTATGATCATCTTTCTCTTTGTTTCTCTGTAGGCACATGTTGAATGTAACCTGGGAACACAATGACTTCTCCTTCAACAATAACGGTTACCTAGTGAATCCAGCCATGACAATTATCACTTTGGACAGAGAGAGACAGTGGGACAAGGTGAGCCTTTCACAATATGTTGATAAAATATTATGGTTTCTTTCCTTCAAAGGATCAGTTTTGCACAAAAAAATGTATTTTCTATTTGACTGTTGCTAAACGGTTATGTAACAATAAAGACAAATTGCAGTTTTGTTCGGCAGGTACATTGTTGGTTTCATTGATCTTGCTAAAGGCAGACATTTCATACATCACTGGTCTGTTTGCAAAGACCATTCAGAAGAGTCAGAGCACCATTGATACCCATTAACTATTTAATAAAAGGATAGTTTCCCCACACAAAGTACAACATCACACACACCTCCTACCCTCCATCTCGTTAAAAAGATATTACAAGAAAACCCACGCACACACGTTTATATGTTGCTTCATTGACTTGTCTGGAGATTGATTAATTTAACCGCAGGAGGGCGGATGTGTTGTTGACGTCCTGACTGGAGGGAGTTCACTTCCTCCACTGGTTGTATGGGTGTTCAGTTAAACATCCAAAAATAGTAAATAGCCCCAGGTGCTTCAAAAGCTAATTATGTAATATTTAAAAAAAAATCTTCCCGGGGGAGCATGATCCCGGACCCCCCTAGAGTATGTGAGATCCACTAAAAAAATAAAGCAGGTTCACATGGATAGGATACTAGATACGTTTGCCAGACATTTGGTGTTTTCCTTTTCCTATAGTATGTTTTAAAGGTTTTTGTGGATGTAAATTGTCCGCAAAGGCTAAAATCCCAAAGTTCCCTTCAGAGGGAGTTTCTCTCCCACAAATAAAGCACTTTTTGAACATTAAAGCATGTAAGCATGTGACAGTACAAAATAAAATATGAACCTGAAAATGAGCATAATATTTAATATCTTTAATATTTTCTTTGGAAAAAACAAAAAGGACTAGGTATTTAGAATAATCAAAGTGGTTAAACATGTCACTAAAATAGTATTGTATGATGGTCCATATTGGGCACAATTCAGTACAATGGTTAAACTGTTAGCAATGTAAATCAACGCCTCATGTTAGAGTCGGCTTGGCATAAATTCCAATAGAAAAGCCCTACTGTATAATACTGTTACGAACTTGTAAAGTAATATACTTTATTTCCAAAATGTGTATACAAAAAAAGATCGACACTCTTAACGAGGTGACAAAAAGGCTCAAAAAAGGCACAAAGAAACTGGGGGTGTTTCTCAATCTCGAGTACGCTTGCTTGGTAGCACATGTCTTCCGAGTCACTTGCTTCAGAAGCGAGGCAAGAGTACTTCCTGGCATTCAGAAAACAACGAGTGGAACAGGCTAGCAAGTGTCATATGAGAGGCTCCGCCTTACATTTTCCACTGCAGATTTGGGGAAATTGGTCCGTGCGCAAAACATTGTGGGGATTTTAAGACCGCGGAGTCTACACATGTGCAGCCTCAAAATTTCTCCAAACGAAGTACGCCGGGCTCGGTAGAATTCCAAGTATGCTGGACATTGGAACAGTACTTCGGCGGCACTCAATGACGTAGTATGCTTGAAATAGTGGCTCTGGAGCAGCTTTACTCGCGATTGAGAAACAGCCTGGGGAATTTAAACAAGAGGTAACTGGGCACAGGTGGAAACAATCAGGCTGGCGCTGATGAGAGAGCGGGAGACATACACAAGGGTAGGGAGTCAAGGAGCCTGGAGTGAAACGTAACAGGTGAGTGTCAAAACAAAACAGGAAGTGGGAGACAATACAAAAATGTACAAAACTAAAACACGAAACATGACTAGACTCAACACTTTTGACGGGACACAACAAATACAGATGCTGCATACCATCATATCAATCAGGAAAATATATGTAATATTTTTTTTTCTTTTTCTGCCTACCTGCACTTCTGCAAGATGCAGTGCATAAAACAGCAGCAACTGTGTGGCGTCAAGAATGGAGACAATATTAAATCAATCAATCAAAGAATGAAAGGCAGTAACAGGTTACAGAAGGAAGGTAACAAAGACTGATCACCTTCAAACTAAAGCGTTTGTTCTTCCTTCCTTTTGTATTCCTGTTGAGCTGTTTCTAATAACAACTTTCACTTTTATCTGGGCCTCCTGTCCTGCCGATAGACGTACATGTTGAAGGGCATTGTTCTCCCCTGCGAGCCAGTAGATTAGGGATTTATTTAGCTGTCTTAATATCCTCGTCCTCTGTGCTGTGCTATCAAAGACAAACAGAAGAGTTGGCTCTGGTGGTAAAAGCGTCTCGTCCAATTGTAAGACTTTGAAATGTAAATTGAATCCAGTGACAGTAACATGGATTGGATTGGTCATTTTGCTAACAAAAGATTTACTTATATAGCCAAACGGTTTGAAGTATAAGGCATAAGGGTTTGGTCAAGCAGAAAAACTTTCCATTACTGACAGAGGAGTTCTTGAGTAGCAACTTGAACCCAAATGTGTCCCCTCATTCAACCCCTGATTTTAGCACTCATCTCCATCACGCTGACCTTTACATAAACCTTTAGTGGTAGAATAAAGTATTTTTCTCACCCCTTCAGAGCCTTACATTGTGCTCATTTCAGAAGAATTTTGTGTGAGGTAACACCTTTGCAGTGCTTAACTTTCTGTTGCCTGAGGGCTCTGAGAGCTGTGAGCTGAAAATCAATTCCATCTTTTGATTGCCTCTTTGCCAGCCTTCTTATTGTATGCGTTTACAGGGCAGCCTCTCTTTTACGTTCATGCACCACCAATGTGTAACCGGCCTCAGCCTGACACTTTACAGCCCAATAATTCGCATCACACTCAACTTTTGTATTTATTAAACCTAAATCACCTCAATGGTCTTATCTAATGCAGTTGTTTTGCTATTTCCCAAGTCGTTCAGCTGGTGTTACAACTTCCTCCCGGATTTAAAAGTCAAGGTAACTTGGGAAGATGGAGGTAAAACATGACAGAAAGAGAGTAACGATGGAGTAAAGAAGCCTGGTAGGAAGACAAGGAGTGTTTCTGTCACTGATGTTATTAGGCAGGGTGATATATACGGGACTGAAAAGCAAACATTTTCAGGCTGCCACACGCACAAACACTTAAATTACAGTCCAACTAGCCGGTTATAAACGAAAAATATGAAGTATTTTCCCAATGGATTTCCTCTAATATTACTATGCTACGGAGCCCCCAAAGGTTCATGGAGAAAAAATTAGAGAAAAACACTATTTTGTGCGCACGAGATAGTATTTCGTGCAAACGAGAAAGTATTTCGTTAGTTTCTCTTTCGCACCAGAAAGTTACCGGTGCGCCAAGTAGGAAGTGGAGCACAGAGGAGACAACCGTTTCATTGCAGACTGTTATGTTTATGTGGAGAAATGGCAGTGCATACATTATTTGAGATATATTTCAAACTCGGACTTCATTTAGGGGTATTTTGGCCAGGGGTTTAGAGCTATTTGTTTAAGCACCGGATTCGCAAAACAGAAGAGTCTGTAAACCAGTCTGCTTTGATCTATGAATTCATGTCCGTGACTCTCACAGTATCTGCTGCCCACAGCTGTTTTATAGAAGGAAAACCTCCTTCACTTTATGAAATCTCTGCGGCACCAGTGGCCTGTACTACGAAGCAGGATTTGCTATTTAACTATTCATTCATGAAGTATGCGCTGTCAGCACGCTTCTCCATGTTTGTGATTGGTCAAATGTTGCTAACCCCGTCCCTTTCACGTGAACGCACACTCAGCCGGACAGAGAAACCCTGGTTGATTTACTGAGTTGATAACCAGCTTCTTAGGACCGCTTAGGAAGATCGTGTTTGTTAGGGTTAGTTAAGCCGGGTAACTCAAACATATCCAGGGTCTCTTGAACTGGCTTCGTCGTACAGGGCACTGGAGGCAGTAACGTGTAACTCAGCAGAATCTGAGAAGAGCAGCACCAGCTGCAAAGAGCTGTGCCTTTTATTGTTTACTTCACTGTGTTTCCCTTCATTAGAACAGCTGAATGGAGATCGAGGCTGCTACGTTTAGCCACACACACCTATACACACATATAACTGCCCGATTATTCCCCCTATTACTCGTTTTATGAAGGAGATGCACATGATGTGTGTGTGTGTTTGTGCTCAGCTCCGCTCTGTGTGTGTGTGTTCGGTGTGTTTGTGTGTGTCCGACACCGGCATTTGTTTTCAAATGACCATGAACAGTAATTTACACACATCTGGTGCTACATGGTTTTGTATTCCCAAGTGAAAGACATTTGTTTAATCTCAATCTCGATGTAGTGCTATAGTCCTGCCGGAGTGCACCGGAACGAACAACACTATCATAAACACACGTACGCCCTGGCGACCGGACATATTCTTCATAAAACTAATAATATGGCGTAATAATCGGGCAGTTTGATGTGTTTTACCATAAAAAGTATCTTGTGCGAACGAGAAAGTATATCGTGCGCACAAATTAAAAAAGTGTGGCCTTGTTTTATTTAAATTGAGGCCACGAATTACATCTTGTGCGCACAAATTGATAAAACGTGGCCTCGTTTTATTTTTCTCTCCAGGGCTTAACTTTTCAATATGAAGTGTAAAATATGTTTATTTGGTGAGATCATTACAGTCTGAGCAGGGTCGTGATGTTATTCATCTCGGTATATTTTCCTAGAATTAGAAATTCTGATTGACTGGACTAAAAGCCCATGAGTGGAGCGCTCGACAAACAGCCAGACTGATCAATATGACTGGCAGGAGAGAGGAATAACTAAAAAGTCCACAGAGAGTTGGGATTGCACTCCCCCTCCCTTTCATTTTTATGATTCCGTCATTACAAGCTTTACTGACTGGTGTGATCAGAAAGGATTGTCCCCCGTCCTGCATAAACAGCAGAGATTATGTGGGAGGAAAAACATTTTGTCCAGAATCTTTTTTTGTTGAGCCCTCCAGGAATATCATGACTTTTACAGAAGCACAGCTGAATGTGTGTGAAATAAACAGACTAATGTTTGGCTTTGAGTTAGCTCCCGTTTATACCAACTTACTCACTATCAGAAGTGTAGTGTATTTGATCCATGTACAGAAAATGAAACAAAAAGGGAAACTGCTCTTCTCACCTCTTATTTCTCCTAACTGTGACACATCTATTCCCACATGGTAAACTGTGCAGATTAAGCCTCTTGTCGAGACTATATAGATTACTCTATGGAAGTGACTGATAAAGGGGTTATTGACTAATAACATATTTATATTCTACAGATGATACAAATGTATAGACTTTGTATCCCCAGTAGTAGGAAATAATTAATAAGGCATTTCATATTGGTTACTACTTGGGTTTAGATGTTGCCTACATCTTAAATGGATAAACAAATGAGAAGCGTATGTACAGTATGGGGACACCTATGTCAACCATTGTAAGTACCTTTGGAGCTCTTTTAGATGTTTTGTCCTTATTTTAAAAAAAACTTTGGGTCAACATTTTTGCAGATGACAAATAGGCGGTTTGCGGTTATTCATATAGACCAGGGGTCGGCAACCCGGGGCTCTCGAACCGTATGCGGCTGTTTAAGCCCTCTGCTCTGGCTCCCTTGTGCTTAGACAAAAAAGGAAATAAAAGAAGAAAAAAAAAGTAGTTGTAGGACTATTTACATTTTGTTGCATGGTTGAAAATGTTTCGTATCTTCTATTTTGAGGTGATATTGTGTTACACATAAATAAAAAACAAAACCTTTTTTATTAGGTCAACTAAAATATGCATACTGCGACGGTCCCGCGCCAGTGCCTTTTCTTGCAGGTGAATAACCTGATCCCCAGCTCTTCCCAGTTATATGTTTTCAAGCAAAGTTTAATATTTCTAAAAGTAAGAATCAGATTTAAAAGTAGTTTTACACGAATAATGTCAGAAAGATGTGTAACATTTTAAAGTTGGAATGAGGTTTCTGAGTGAAAGTATGAATGAACAGTTAGTAGTTGAAGTCGCATGAAGATTTGTTGAAGTCTGAAGATTTTTTCCATTGACTTCAATGTTAAATATTTGATGAATTATGGGATGTATCTCTGGAATTATGTAAGTTATGAATGAGAAAAGTAATAGCCATCGATTCCCGACCGAGCTGAACGTTTTGATGTTCGAACGGAGTTTCTGCGATGTTCAATGCGGGAGGAGAAGAGGGCCAAAATAAGTCGGCGGAATAATAATAATAAACTTTTCGTCCGTAGAATAACAGTTAGTTGGAATGCTGTTAACAGCATTCCCACTAAATTATCCTGCGGGCCGAAATGAAATCCGCCACGGGCCTGATTTGCATCAGTCAGCATCAGAGCTGACTTTTATTCTTTTCCAGCTTTGTGCATCTCTGCCTGGCTAATAGGATGGGGCAGCTAAGCCAGTTAGCATG
Organism: Notothenia coriiceps; assembly: GCF_000735185.1. Taxonomy (NCBI): domain Eukaryota; kingdom Metazoa; phylum Chordata; class Actinopteri; order Perciformes; family Nototheniidae; genus Notothenia; species Notothenia coriiceps. The sequence goes on along the minus strand of NW_011368137.1, from coordinate 184,319 downwards.
TCTAACTCCCTCCACCTTCTTTCTTACATTCCTCTCACCAGAGCAGCTCTTATACAGTGATTGCGCTTTAAACTAGTTTGTACTTGCTTCTCTAATCTACTACCACCAACAGTCCAGTGTTTGCCATTATAAGCTCTACACTGCATACAGAGTTTTATCGGGATAGCTAGAAAGCTTTCAATAAACCAAGGTTAGAAGCAGCAGCAGATTAATAATGCACTGACATGCGATAGCACAGTGTGATTCCAGACAGCAAAGAATAACTGATCCTGTAACACAAGGTCTTACAAAGAGAGTCTGGAAGAGTCCAGTCCACAATCAAACAGTACCTGTGACAGTGTGCATGTCATACTATCGTAGGATATTGTAAGATCATTTAAGTTCCATTATGACTGCCAGTGATCCCAAAATAAAGCAATTTCAAAATCTGTCAGAAGAGTGTCAAAAGACCAACATATAGGCATTGGTATTGGCTTTTAGATTCAGAGAAAGCTACATTGGGATTTGAATGTGTAGAACATGTATTATTTAGCAATGCTCATAAAATAGCTGAAAATAATGTCCTCTATATTGAGGGCTCAGTTTGAACTATTTTAGTCAAATCTGATCATATGCATACATATAAAACTTTTCCCAACACCACAACCAACATTAGTCTGAAGTGAATCTGTGTCTAATGTATCACAGGTGTCCCTTCTAAAGAGTGATTGTCAGATGCTGAGTGATTCCTGCTGACCTGGATCTCTGAGAGATGCAGCACTGTCTTCTTGTAGGAGATCACATCAAAGTCCACAGCCTTCCACACGGAGTGGCCCAGCAGGCTGCCCACATTCCTCTTCCTGGTGATGACGATCAGGTACATCCCTGGGCGTCACTGGTTAGCCTGGTCAGGCTTCAGAAGAAAACACAATCGCTGCCATCTGTGTGGCTACCTACCTGCCTACCAGACGGATGGTTCCCATGATGCGGCATATAGGCCTGGTGACCGCAGAGGGGGCGACAGTCTTTCTTGCCTGTGAATGCCGAGCACAATGGGGAGGAAGCGTTAGGATATAAGACCACTTCGCTTTTAGTTTTATATTCTCAGAAGGGCGAACTTTTGAGTGTCGTCCCGTCTCCTGTAGTCTTGTTGATATATATAGGATCTCAAATGTTATGCGTTTGTCCACCAACTCCAAGTAAACGACTTTGACAGTCAATAAGAGGAGTAAATAAATCAGAAAAGATTCAAGTTACGAACCTGTTAAATAGAGATGTTTTCCAATTGCTTTTTTAAAGATTTACTCAAAAGCGATTTAATGATATCCAAATAGTTCTTGAAGAGTAAACAAAGAATCAATGAATCTCTATTGAGAGAATTCCGTTGATGATCATCCGCTTTGTTGCTTACCTTCTTTGTTCTTAAAGCTGTCCCAAATGATTTTTTCTAGCTGTAAGCGTCAATTGTTCTGATGTATTGTGAGAAAGGAAACAATGGCATGTCAGCCAAACACATGTGGAGAAATCAACAGCCTCAAAATTGAAAAGGGGTGATGTGTGAGAGGCTCTAAATCTCCTCTGCTTGATCGTGTTCAACCACAGCTGAAAGCGTGTTGTGTTTGTAGTGCAAGGAAGCACGATCATAAACTTTCTTAGCCTGTGAGTGTCATCTCATTGGAAGACCCTGTCAATGCCAGCACAGAGATCAGCCCCCTCATCACAGCCTCGATGTAGAACTTCTCTGGGGTCGTGTGCCTGGGAGAGAAGGGCAGACAGTTCAAGTTTGACCCAATGGTTGGATAGTAACAGCTTTCACGTTTCAACAAGCATCACAACTAGTGCTGTGTACCTGGACTCACATTCAGCGTCAGTCCGGACTCAGTCCAGAGGTTCAGGTTCAGGTCCGACTTATAAGTCCGGAACTTGCTGTCAAGTTTGTGCAGTAACTACTAAGTGGAACTTATTGTGAGCTCAATTATCCATTGAAAATAAACTGTATAATCAACTCAAATTCAAGATCGTTCAGGTTTAACTTCGTATGTGCCCCCTTCAACTTGTGTCTACACATGTCTTTTCTAGAACTCTTCACTGTGTTTACTACCTACATTTTACACAACTACTACATAGTGATGTACATCAAGCTCAATATGCCAAGATACAAGTCAAATTTCTATAGTTCTTTGTTCAAGAACAACAGCATATTGACATTGTCTGGCGTGAAGTGTTGCCTTTCGCGCAGACAACTATATCACCATATGCATACAAAGGAGTTAGCTTAGGCTAACACTACCAAATATGGCCAACCGAGCCATCCCACGCTGTCAGGTGTCCACTATTCTAAGCCAGCTTCCCTGACTGTACACAGATCTCACGAGCAGCTAACGAGTATTCTTGCGAAGACTTCGTGTAAGCTCAGTAATGCCGCCATATCAAGAAGCCAAAACAATGTTTTTCGTCTTTTCTCAGCGCGCAATCTTCTCGATTCTATGGAAGGTTTAGATGGTTTAGAACACAAAAGGAGAATTGATACGTAAGCTACCGATCCTGACGTTTCCGGTTTTAAACCGGACTTGAACCGAACTTTTACAAGTCCAGGTACCGGTTCGGCGTACCGGTACGCGAGCACTAAATCACAAAGCGTGCTAAAGAGAAAGCTTGTAGGATGACATAAAGTTCTCCTGCTTCAAAACAAATGGCCACCTGTAATGTGGCCAGACGATGAAAGACGCACTTACTCTCTGGATCGCCAAAATATCAAATGGAAAAGCTCCCAATTTAGTAAGTCCTAGTAAATGTCTAAACAGAACAGATAGCATTGTCAATTCTACGTTTAGATGTTTTAAACTCAGTCCGGAACGCGAACCTGTAGTCGTTTACCTATTTCCAAACATGATACAAATACACTCGCTCCTAGTTTTCCCTATTTCCTTCCTTTACATTTGTCATGATAGCATTGTATGCTATAAATGGCCATTTCCACAGCAGTTATCCATTAGACTGATGTCACAGCAGGATTTGGAAAAACCTTGTCCATGCATTTTATTCTTCATAGACTGCGACTACTGCTAATGCGCTGTCTTCACAGGTCTCACTAAAAATCCATTAGAAAGCTGCAGCTGCTTCAGAACACCGCCTTGCTCGAGTTCTTCACAACACTAAGAAAGTGGATCACATCACTTCCTGCTTCTTGAGTCCTTTACACTGCGCCTTCCTGTGTGTCAAAGAATAGATTTCAAAAATACTGCTGCTGTTATAAACACTGAAATGGTTTAGGACCTAAAGCATTTCTGGACCTCCTGCGTAACATGATGAACCATCCAGATCTCTAGGCTCTTCAGGGACTGGTCAGCTTCTGTCCCCAGAGTCAGACTAAACATGTAAAGCAGCGTTCAGGTTATTATTGCTCCACAAATATCTTGGAACAAGACTCCAGAACCTGCAGGTCTTGCTGCAATACTACTTTTAAATTTCAGGCTGAACTTTTCTTTTCTCGCTGCTTTTAATTGAACTATTCATATCTTAGACTGCACTGTAACCTTTTATCCATGTATTTTTCTTTTAATGCTTTTTTATTATCTTTTATTTTTAATGACTGAATTTTAAAATGCCATTTTTCTTAAGCTTTCGATATTTTTGCTAAAGCACTTTGAATTGCCTTGTGTTGAAAGGTGGCCGTATATAAATAAACTTGCCTTGCTTATTGCCTGGTGCCTTAGTAATCAGAGGCAGGCTTCATGGCTAAAAAAGAGTTTCTCTTGTTAATAAAAATAGTGTTGTGCCATGTATTGATTCGCCTGTTGCCTTCACTGCCTTTGCTAATTGCTTTCATGCTACTGCCGAATGACACTCACACAAAAGCTAAAACATCAGGGACGGTGCGTGCTGTTTTGATGTGGGCAACGCTAGTAAAGAGACTGCAAGAGTGAGGGTTGAATTCATTGGTTAAAAACAGGTAGTATTGCGTATAAAAGACAGTAGCCATATTTGCGTGAGTATTGACATGGATAATTGCTGTGGAAATGCTATATTATGCATATGACATGGTTACAAGCTATTTCCAGCTGTTATTAACCACTAGGCCTTTGTTGGTACTATAAAGCGACACCCCTGAACTATTTCAAGCTTCCTACAAGTTGATCATGTGTGGCGTTTCCTGTTATTGGACAGTCAGCATAGACAGACACACAAGCAATCACAGAGGAATGACGGATGTTATCATGTAAACCACGCGACATGGCAGTCATGCCCAGGTTGAGACACAACGAATCTTGTATAGCCAACAAATTACTCCGAACTATTCCTGAAGTGCATGCAATGACCCTCCACATGCTTCCTCTCCGTGACCTGACGGGCCTTCATTATAACGCCGTGCGTAGGATTTTGACGTGGGAGTTGCGCTGTACTAGTAGAGAAAGCTTAAAAATTAGTCAAGAGTTGCCGCCTGCCAGGCGACGAACATGCGTACGGCGAGGGAAGAAGCTGCGTTATTGGCCGACGTTTCCTGACGCGCAGGTTTCGGGCCTGGTATGTAAATCACTCTGATGAGAAACTTGCTAAGAAATGATCGGGGGAATCCCTCCGGAGGGAGTCATGACGAGCTGGCCCGCGGGAATTAGTTTTGCTGGTTGGGGGGTTTTGTGTCCCAGCTGTCGATAGCTGTGCGCCAGCGGTGGCGGCGGCAGCCTTGGGGTGCATCTGCGAGACCACCCCCCCCCGCGCGGCAGCGAGCGAGAAGCGGCGCAGGTTAGAGAGAGGGGGATACAACTAATTGTGTTGTGTTATATAGCTGTACAATTTACCACATATGGTGCTCAGGACGCGTTCACACCTGCCTTGTAGTAGTCCGGCCCCTCGAATCGAACCTGGTGCGTTTTAGGCCGCCCGCTTTCGGTACGGATTCATTTTGGGTTCCAGCGCTGAAACAATCCGAGATGCCTCTTAAGTGCACTAAACAACCGACTCCTGGTCCGCTAAAATAGGTGGGTCTCGGAGCGTCTTGCTTGTGAACTCTGAGCGGTTTCATGCTTGTGAACGGCGATCCGCACCAGAAGATATAGGAAGCGTAGTTATTTACGTGGTCAACAAGAACGCGGAGGGATCGTTCAAAATCTTTAGCGAAAGGAGTCTTTCAAAACAATCCGCGTTTTGTTTAGTTAAAGAGTGAAGCAGAATGAAAGTGTTGAACCCAGCTGTCGTGTAAAGTAAAAATCTCCGTNTCTGATATCTGGAAACGGAAAAGCAGTTTTATTGCTTATGGATTATCAGATTACAACGATGGTGTAGTAATCCAATGTGTCTGTGTCCCCTTTGAAATGTTCTGATAATCCATAAGCAATAAAACTGCTTTTCCGTTTCCAGATATCAGAGCTCTGCAGCAAGATTGAATGTGCAGAGACCCCAGGTTTTTTTTAACATGACAGTCTATGGGACAATTTCCCTTTGATTCTATTGGCTCTAAAGGTCAGGAAGATATGTCACATGTCAAAATCGAGGAAGGGGGGCCAGAGATATGGAAAATCCACCCAAATGGCCCCAGAAGAGGTTTTCTTTGCTAAATCTGTCTAAAAAGGTAAAATATCACTTGTTTTGCATCATTCTTGATACAGGGTACTTATTATATATTGTACTTTGGATTCCTAAAGCTTTTAGTCTACTAACCCATCATCCAAGGTTAGTTTTCACTATAAGTACAAAATATATTTTGGACGGACACTATAATTTACAGTTTTTTACAAGGTTAAATAAAAAATATCTATATTGATTCTGACTCTTCTACATCCAACTTACAGGTTTATCATTACTTTGGGAAAAAAGATTATTAATTTAACCCTTTTAGAAGGGAAGATATGGTCATTTATCTGGGAATGTCATTTTCGAGCCTGAAACCTGAAAAACGGGCTTGGGGCCTCTGCACCATCGTGAATGACAGATGTCAGAAAATGTAAAGCATATTTCTTGTCTGTATCAGTTTCTTTATTTTTTTGTATGCACTTCAAGACTCTGTTGAGTTCAGCTTCAATAAAAATGAATAACATAACAGCGGACACATTTGGGCTATTTCAGTAGATGTTCTCTGCTTTCCGTCATTACTTTAATAAGGACAGATCTCTTTGCTGAATATATTTGCAGTTGTCAGCTTGCGGAGCTTGTTATGTATTTCAAAAGAAAGTAAATGCTATTCAAGCAGTTCGCCGATATGGATGCATATTTTTGACATGAGGGAAGGTTGTGTCTTTTATCTCCCTTTTTCCTTTACACCTTCACACTGACTTTTACCATTGCAGACAGCTATCTGATGGGCTGAAAATGCTTAAAGACAATACATATAAATAAAACAAAGAGATGTTGATCTTCTAAGTAAAGTCTTGGTCAGATAAAAAACAGGCATATTCTCCAAAAGGCTGTGTGTTGGTCTGTGGACATATTTGTATGATTGTGATAGAATCGCAACCGTCATAAAACAAACCGGCGTGAGATTAAAAAGAAAGCTGTCTTTGAAATGGACTTTGCCCAATTAAGGGTGCCAGCCCCTGACCTCTGATTCCATTTGAAAATGGTCTTTAGTTTGAGAATACATTTAGTTTTAGTTGAGTTAGGGTAGACAGAGATTCATATATTCTTATTCTTATTATTATATTATTCTTCTTATTATATAGTCTTGAATCAAAATGTTCTGCAAAGGTTGTAATACTTGCTATTTGGTCATGAATATCTGCCAGTCATCCTTTTAATCCAATCAGTAAGTAAATATGTAACACAAAAAAACCTATATAACAAATTAATACAAATATTATTTTTAAACAGTTTATCCATTCATGGGATACATAAATACGACAATTAATAATATATATATATATATATGTTTACGTTGTTGTAACTCATTTACAGTATATTTTGTTAGTCAGTGTACACACACTTAAACATTTACACATGTTTATCTCTGTACAGATAAAAAAGAGAGTCAGGTTGAGTCGCTTAGCATTTTGTGTTGAGTTTGTGTTGTTAGCCTGTTGGTAATAAGACGTGACAGCTGCTTGGGGGGGCTGCCCTCTGTCAGCCTCTCAGGTCAGAGATCTGCTCAGAGCTACACCAAAAGATTCCCTCTCTGACATCTCACTGAAACACACCAAGATTAAAGGTGACTGGTGGCGGAGAGCAGATAACCCTTCAACAAAAGAGCAGTGCTGCGCGTGTGCCTGAGAAGGCATACGTCTGCGTCCTTGGGCCTGTTGCATGGTGGCATGGTTTCCTTGAGATCCAATCCATCAATAACTTACTCAACCCAATTTATTTCAACCAAATAACTTTTAATACTTCCGATATCTTTTTTTAAATGTATGTAACTGTGATCCAGATTTAATTACACCTAGGCAAAATCTATTAAAAGGGGCCTCCCTCTAGAGGAAACTATGGGATTTCAGCCTTTGCAGAGCCTTTACATGCACACAAACCTATTTAACACACGACAGAAAGGGGAAAACCCCAAAAAGCATAATAGGGCCTCTTTAAAGAACAGAACTTCTCAAATTGATTCCATTGGCTTCCCAATCCTCAATTCACGATGAACGATTGTTCTTGCATTTCTACTGTAGACTTATAAATTGAGATGGGATTCATTTAGATCCCATCACTTTTCTGCCAACATGAGAGGATTTTGTTCTGGTTTGCACAACATATATTGTTTATGGCACAATGATTTAATCAAAATAAGAGAAGATTAGTTATTCATTACATTTATTCCTTTTTAATAGCTGACATTCAAACTTTCAATTTAGGCATATTTTAGACTACAAATTCAGTACACTGCCCTGCTTTGCAAAAACAAATAAGTGTGTTCTTGTTCTTGAAGATAGAGCATTGGAAGGGGAAAATAAATAATGTCTGGCTGGATATCTACATGGCCAAACAAAAGGTGCCTCTGCTGCACTCCTTCCTAATAACCGTAATTCTGCTCTACACTCCAACACTGTCCATAATTGACGAAAAGTGACAAAAGGTTTTTCACTGCAACCACTTTAACTGCAAGGTATTTTAAGAGCTGCAATTCTTCTTTTCATCTTAAATACATTTTTGAATGGAAAATGAAAATGTTCAACATTTATTTCATCTGCTTTCTCTTTCTCTCTTTCATCTATCTTTGGCTTCTCTGTAAGTCACAGAGGATAGTGACACACATTTCACTGTTTGGACTCTCTACAGACCTGGAATTAAAAACTATGGTTATACTTGACCTGCCTACTCTCAGCTTTAACAATGTGTGGGAAAGTGTGGGGAAATATCTTAGAACAATATAGCAGAACAATGAACCTATAGAAAAGACAACCTATAAGAGGAATGCTCATTTCAGTGACCTGATCCAGACACAGCTGATCATTAGTTTCATTTGCTTGATTTAGCTTCCAGGTGTTGAAAACTGTCACTGCCAACCTGAACTACAAGCAATGTTCTTTTTGTTCCGGCATGCAATTAAGTGTTGTCGGAAATCCTTTTGTCTCCATTTATCCATTCCTACTGTCTCCATCTTTTGTAATATATATATACTTTATCATACCATTTTTGGGGGTTAGGTCTTGTGTATTTTTTGTTTAGTGCAGCCAAAGATGAACAGGAATTCCAGAGTAAGAGAGGGGTGGACTTGTAAAAAAAGTCAGATTCTTGTCTTCACCTTGAATAAATAATAGTTTTGACTCTGTGGAGGCGGTATTTTAATATTCACTATTTGTTAAGATTCAAATGTAATTTTCATACATTTTTAATCTAAATGTCTCTTAAATCTGTTCTCTTCCTTTTTTGAAATGTTTACTGCACTTGTGAATTTTCCCATCGATCAACATCGTATTATCTTCACAATGGCATGAAGGAACTGGGAATGGTTCATTCTATAGGGAGCATGAATGTGCTCTCTAAATTAAATGGGAAAATGGGAAATAAAACTGTTTTACATGCAGTACGTTGCCAAAATCCTGCCTGCCATATTTGCCATCTTTAAATTAATGCTATTTATTTAAATGTGACGACAATGCTTATTAGCACAACACATATTTCGATGACGGATCCACAATGAAAGAAGAGCTGAAAGTGAAAACCCAAAGTGAAAAGATGATCCCTCTGATCTGAGACCTGTGATAATCCACTGCACCAATTGTAAACTCAGAAATAAATACTAATTCTACCAGGGCGCTATCTCTTTTTATTGAGAGCACCTTCTATTTAAAAGACCATTCATCACCCGCCTTGTAAAGCCTTTTCATGTACAGTAGATGCAATAAAAGTTCACTTCATTCACACACAGCTAATAATTCCTTTTGCTCAATAGTCCTATAAAGCTATTTGTTAGCTTGTTTGTGTGTGTGAACAGCCCTCCCCGTCTGTGGCAGTGATGTGGACAGGTGACCTTCCTGTGGTATAAAGTACAAGATGCTCAAGTACACACACACTCCATCAATCTTTGTTATAGCCAGAGGAAGGAAAGCAGCCTGACAGCATATCACATTTCCTTCTGTTTCCTTCCATTAGAATGCAAACGAGAGCACTAAGTGCTTTCTGCTGGGCTTCACTTCCTCCCCGCCTGTGGATTATCCCAACATGGAAACGCAACGACTTTATGACGTCTCGGACTGCTAAAGGAAATGGAAATAATCCACACATAGTTAAAATAATCCCCAAACTAGAGAATACTGTGGCCTGCTGATCTTTTCATGGTTTTTCTTATAGCAGCCCAACCTTGAAATAACATCCGGAAAATGTTGTAAGAACCATTCACAGTAATATGTTTTCAGACAAAAAATGATGTAGGTGTTTGATGTTATACCTGATAGTCTGTGAACATTACATTTAAATTACATTTACAAGCTGCTGAATTAAAAGATCAATTGTAGTGACCACAGTCAAGTATTAAATAATGGTGGGCCGTCAGGGCCAGCAAGGCATTCTCTGCTGGCCTAAACAATATCTGAATCACCGACTAACCTTTTAATGTTTTTTCATAACATTTTATTAACGAAAGTTATTAAATTATTTCTAATAATCTATTCTCTTCATTTTATATCTTGTATCTGTGTTGTATCAGTTGTACTGCGTCCAGTAATGGTTTTTAAAGTTGGAGCTTTTATCCAATCGTATTTAAGTCAGAATGTGTTGCTGGGTCAAAGGAATCTGCCCTGAGGCCTTCAGAATCAACAGTGCGGGCACTCGTAGCTTACAATGAATGGCAATGAAACTGTTGCATTGACCAATCAGATTTGCGGTTAGATTTTGAAGCTGTTTTTTCAACCCACAATGGCTGACAGCAGAGGAGAAATTGATTTGGTGAAGCTAGTAACCACTTCCAATTCACTAGCTACGAACGGTACCTTGGCTCACAGCCTCCGACGAGCACTGCGAACTCTAATGTCAGGAATGCCTGATATTCGCTAATGATCGACTTGGTGTTTGGACCCATCAAGGGCTTGACAACTTGAGTTGTCTAACCCAGGCAGCAGCGAGGCACCAAAGCACGGCTGGACTCTTACAAGCAACAGTGCTCTTGAAAAGTGAGGGGAAACCCGAATGGATCTACAGCTTAACGTACAACTGCGCAGAGAAACGGAGCTCCACAATGGTGTTGCCTGAAATTCGACTGTACAGACTTGACTTTCAGCATTAGCCTCCATGGAGTTAGAACAGGATTTATTATTGGAACTGAAAACTCAGATAATCTGTACAACATTTAGTCAGAGTAATTGAACTCTTCTGGAGGAAAGAAAGGAGGATGGATTTTGTGTTAAAATAATCCAATGTATTGGTCAAAGTTACTTTTTGATTTAAATGTTTTCATATTTTCTTGCCCTTTTATTATGACTGCATGTGGTTGCAGTGAAAGAAGACTTGTTGAATTGTGTCATTTGGGTTTCTTGCTTTAGTAATGGCATTCATTCTCGCTACATTAGATACCTGTCCGAGATGCACTTTTCCTCTTATACTTATAACTTGTGGAGATGGATTGATTCAGGTAGGAAACTAGTGAAGGCCTAGGTGTGAAATGCACGGCCAGCTACTGCATTTAAATAGTTTTAACATTTAGTTTGTCAGTTTTACACTTTGAAGTCGCATTTACTGCGTTTTAATTGAAGCAAAAATCTCCAACACACATTATTCTGTATTACAGATCGAAAAACTTAAAGCATTTTCTTCTCACTGCTGTTGATACTGTGCATATTTGGACATATCGATCACACAAACAAAGGCAAACTTGTGGCTCCTAATGTTATAAATCCACCATGTATCCAACAGTATTGTTTGCACTACATTTTTGACAAAGAATGCACTTCACTTTGTGTGAACCATGTGTTCATTGTTTGGACAGCGGTTAACTTTTTAATCCTAGACTCTAGATTCTTCACTCTAGACTCTAGAGTAAAACATTTATTTGAAAAAGTCATGAGCATCAAACAGTGGATGAGTGGCAAAGAGAGGTTAATCGTAGGAGAAGATGAAAAGATAAGTAAGAAGATTGACTCTGTAGCCATCGGCTTTATATTTAGATGCTCTTAACCTCCAACCGAGCATGGTATACACGGCGGAGTAACAGTGGTGTGTTTTATTATAGAGGAGGGAAGAGAAGCCGAGAGGACAGATATACATGAGATAAAAACAGACGGGCAATAACACAGTGACATTTTGAGCAGAGAACATGTCTTCATGGGAAATCAACACTGACAGCACTTAAATGACACATCAGGTTATTTTATTCCATTTTCCTTACTACTATTGGTTTTACGTTAGTGGTGTTAGTTTAAAATATATAAGAACGTTGCAAATGACGAATAAAGTCAAAAAACAAAGAGCGGCAACACCTTATGGTGGATAAACTTTTGATCTTAGTCAGGGGCGCCGCCAGGGATTTTGGGCCCCATGAAAATATATCACATTGGGCCCCACCACCAGGCACAGGCCACTTTGTTTATAAATTACCTTGAGGGCCGTACCAAATGGTCTAGCGGTCCATATACGGCCCGGGGGCCGGAGGTTCCCCACCCCTGCTTNCCGCAGGTGTGCATTGTCTTCCCTGGTGGTTGTGAAGATCGATGCGGGCAAGGCGAGACATCCCCCAGCCTTCTGCGGAGGCGCGGCACCGAGCCTCCGGTCCGCGTGCCTGTGGGCAGCCACGGACGATTCCAAAAATCCCGGCTTTCGAGAAAGAAACCTGAGTTTCCTTTGCCGTGTGTCGGGTCCGTCCCGGAAACTTCTGGACGTGTCAGGGTCACAATGTAGTGCCTTTAGGATGGGGTCAGAGGCGGTGCATGATGGGTAAAAGGGGTACTTTATTAAGAGACTGGAAAGGACATGTTGTCCGGTTGCAGTCCGGGAAGAAGAGAGAGAAGCCAGGGAGGGCCACAAGTATATTTAATAGACACAACATCATGTCCCGTGCGGAAACCAATACCCCCAACTGTTAGTTCCATGTTGCAATTATGAACCCGTGTATTAATAGGTTGGTACACAAGGCAGATCAATATCATCAGGACTGGCTACGGGCATATGTAAACTGCGTTCATTAGCGAGGTCCTATCTCATTCATGTCAGGATTCATTATGAAACCACCCTTCACTCACCCCTTCCAGATTTTGATCTGTCTGGATGATTTTATAACCTGGCCTCTGTATTGCTCTGCTACTTCCTTATAAATATCACCTCGTATCACAGCTCACCCAGACCAGATTATGGCAGACTTAGGAAAACCAAATGGGCTTTCAGACCCTAGCTGTATAATTGAAAGTCTTATTTTTAACCTCTTAACATGAGGGAAACTTCGTTGTGATTTCAACTACTGTAATGGTTGGCTGCCAGCTGATGACATTCTCTGATTGCCCGTCAACTGATGATGATCTTGTATTCAGCATGTAATTATCTGTTCTATTACGCGTTCTCGGTTTAACTGCCGTATGTTACGTGGAGTTGCTCGCGGTGTAAGTGATATTAATAAGACCTTACCTGAAGATGTCACTCAGCCCCGCCGCTCATCAGACTTAAAAGTTGCTTATTCTCCTCTTAGACCTTACGGCCCGTCCACACAGCGGTCTTGACGTCATTGAAGCTTTCAACCTTCTGCCCTTCACTTTGACATGGGTTGTACGTCACGCTTCGCCCGAATGCATTTTGGGGAGCGTGCTACGCTTGGGTTGCTCGCGTACAAAGTTCAACTTTTGCACAGCTTCGACGGAACGGTCAGCCAATCAAATCCCGTTTATGAAAATCTGCCAGTACAACTGCAGCCCATCAAACGCGCTGATGTGCGAGTAGTGAATCACCCGGTCGGCTGCTATGATCTAGTCTCTGTTCTCTCCGGCGATACCAAACCGGGGACCAGAGCATGGAGGGATGGTGGCAGAGGGGGATGTGGGTGGGGAAACTGCGTAGGTTTTCGCCTGTTTGGGGAGTTACTTATCCAGTGTACCTCGGTTTAAACTTTTGAATGGGACAGCTAGCAAGCATGGCAGGTACTTATAGCCAGCATGGAATGCTACGCCATTTTGCTTTGTATTGTCGGGGGCAGGAGCATTCAGTGATTGTTCGTTCCGTGTCGTCGCGTTGCCGCGTTGACTCCCCAAGCTTCCGAACATGCTCCCACCGCCATAGCTCCAACGCACGGCTGCTGTGTGGACGCTTCGTTATAGCCTTGCGCAGCCTGACATATTCAAGTGAGTTGTGTCAGGGCTTATTAATGCAAAGGAAAGTTGTGAAAAGTAAATTAAATTGTATAGTTGATGGACTTTAGAATTGTAATCTTAAAGGGTCCACAAGTAAAACCCAATCTAGCCCTTCCCAATAGCTTATTCCCTGTCCCACCAGTGTGTGGACATTCATTTATTGTGGGTTATCATGTTATCACTGTCACTTACCCGTCCGTCCCCCTTCCCGACTTGTACTGCGCATGTGCGAGATGGTCCGCCATGTTGGAGACTCCAGAGCGGCAAACCCAGGAAGGACACTTGACACATGTGGCTTTTGGCAAAGCTGAAAAATAAAACTCGAGATGAGATGAGTTATTGTTTATTACAACGTGACCTTCCTATTATTTAACAAACTCTTTTATTGGGTTCTGTTTATTTGGGAGTTAAGGTACATTGTCAGAATAAGTGGCAACCAAACGGAAGTGTAGTACCTTCTGTTAGACAGCTATCATACTGAATAAATATGTACTGTGAATGTATGCAAAATGTATGGCATATGGCTGTCTAACATAAGTTAAATTAATTTCTCACTTATTCTGACAATGTATTTAACCCCAAATAAAATAACCCAATAAAAAGAGTTGTTAAATAATAGTGAAGTCACGTTGTAATAACAATAAATCAGCTCTCTCGAGTTTTATTTTTCAGCTTTGCCAAAAGCCACTGTGTCAAGTGTCCCTCTTGAGTTGCCGTCCGGAGTTCTCCAATATGGCGGACCATCTCGCACATGCGCAGTACAGATCGGGCAGGGGTACGGATCGGATAGTGACAATCATACCTATTTTTTCTGCCAAATTGTTATAGTTGATGACCTTGCAATTTGAAAAAGCGCAAAGCAGCTCTTTCTTAGCCCTTTCCCTGTCCCTTCCATCACACTGACCTTGTAAGGCAGGACAACAGCAGAGCCTCCACTGATGCCCACGATTGGGACTGCCGTCTGAGTGGAAATGAAATCCAAGATCTGGGCCACGGCCTCAGAGCCAACGTTGTCCTCGAACACCACTCCATGGACGCGGTTGGTGGAGAGGGTGTCACAGATGCGGGTTAGCAGTGCCCGTGGGTTTGTGTTGTTGACCAGCACAGTGATGGGGTTCACTTCAAGAGGCAGGTCCATAAAGTTTTCCCGGCTCAACCGCCCTTTAATTTCCGTCTGGTAGGCCGAGCCACTGAACACCACCGCCACGTTCACAGCAGGAGTGGGAACTCCGAAAGGCCGGCCTGAGCAGAAGGGCACGGTGAAGAACAGCAGCAGCAGCAGCGGCGGCGGCCACCACGGGGAGTCGCTCAAGCAGCCTAGACGAACGCCCATCTCAGTCACCTACTGCCTGGAGGTGGGGTCAGAATGGAGGGAGGGGTCAGCAAAGGGATTGAAATGTTAGATACACAGCACCAGTTGTTGTCTTTTTCTGAAATGTTGTGATAATACGCAGTAATGCCTGTTTGGCGGCCAACCAAACTGCCTTTTGTTTAGAGTTGGCTTATTTTGATCATTGACCTTTTAGCTTTATCTCGCTTAGTGTGCTGGTCAGCCTGCAATAACTAAGACAGTGTAAGAACCCATTAACAGGCCCAGAATGGTTTATATTTAGAGTGTGGCCATGGTCAGGCTGTTGTGTCTTAGGGTGGCAGCTGCCACCCTGCCGCTGTTGTATTCTGCGGGCCAACCCAACAGATGGTGTCCAGTGTTTAATGCAACAAATGGAGAACAAGAGGATTTATCATTTTTTCTCTCGTGACATTACTTTTGAAGCTGTTGCTTAATTTGTTTCAGTGGTCCAAAGCATTCAAACTAAATCTACCAACGGTCTGCAGGCATGTGTTTGGCTATACTGATTAATTACAATGTGTTATCTGTTTTGGAGTTTTTTATTAGGTTAGGTTATTTTTTCTAGTTTCTAGATACTGTCCTTTAAATGATTGCGAAAAAAAAAAGTTTGTATACATAAGGATGAAATTGAAAGAATTTGAAAGAATCCAAGCTCTTTGTTCTGCATTGCACCACTAATGGACTGGAATTGAAACCAGTAACCCTTTGCCAAACTTTTCATATTTCTTCAAAAGCCCTAGTTCCTGTTTCCTGCCCTCTGGAAGGTAATGGGGGAGAAACACCAGTTTAGCTTTCACATTGTAGCCCGACAGCGGTTTGTGTGTTGCTGTCAGACAGACTTAGGCTCTTTGTCAAATCTGTCAGAGTAGTGTTTGTGGCCCTGAGAGAGTGCTGCACACTGGTCCCCTGTCACAGAGATCTGATCCACAATGTGATGGAATCCCAGTGGGGTGAATATATTGTAATCCCTTGGTAATCCCTGCCAGGCATCATGGCCTAGGGCTTGATTGTAGTGTATAAACTTATCAAGAAATGTGGATAGTGCACAAGGCTCACTGTAGCCGTAGCATGTTCTACTTCCTGTGTGGGACTTAGCCATGAGCTCCCTTTTAAAGAACAGGCATGCAGGTAAACAAGCGGATGGTAGAGGATCATCACTAGAATAGTTATCATAGAATGTTTTTCCAGTCATGCTGAAATCCACATAAAGACGTTGCACATGCGTGGGAAACTGTATATGCTATGTCCTACAGGTGATTTTCCAGGTAGGCTTTGGCTCGTAAATCATTTTATAAATTGATTAGTCCCCACTGTTAGAGGGCATCATGACATTAGTCATGTTTCAGCTGTGACAGCAGCGGAATGGTTTGGGTTATTGTCTTTGATGGGGAGTAACGTACGTGGTGAAAATGCTTAAAAGCTTCGACCTCCCATATGTTTAATCAAGTCATGGAAACAGCTGAGGCAGACGTATGAAGGTTGTATCCTGGGGTTGTGGATATAGAGTTAAAGCAACAGGAAGTGAGTCATCAATAATTATTTGACAAGGCTTTTTAAAGTCAACACACCTTCATATACCAAGACAATTGATAGGTTTGGGAAACAGGGGCTTCCAATATAACTTATTTAGTATTTAGATTCTGGATAGTGCTGTCACTAAGCCTTGTGATACAGCTGAATGGCAGATTGGTTCTGATTTGCTTGGCCCTGACCCCTGAAACAAAAAGTCAGCTGAACCTGTAAACTGCACCAATTCACAAAGAGGATTTTATACTGTGCTTGGGCTAAATCCTCCGGAAAAAAACATCCTGTGTAAACAACCGCTTGAGGCTTCACTCTGATGTCGGGGATCAAAAATCGCTGTGGCTTGTGCATGACTAGGTACATCCTCCACACATTATCATGACACAGTCTATTTGGCTCTGAAGCCTGGTTCTAAAGGATACAATGTGCAAACTGCAGTCTGAGCCGTGAGCAAGAGACAGGTTGCTGTTCGCGTCATGACACTGCCACTTACTGTGTGTGATGACAGAGGGACTGACATCATTTACTATAAACCTTGCTATCCTTATGTTATATATAGACATGCTGGTAAGACTCTTTTGATGTATTGTAAACATTAAACAGGCCCTAATTTACTTTTTAGAGTTTTCCATTTCCTGTAGTTTGTTATATAGGTTTGTGTGCATGTAAATGGTCCCTCCAGAGGGAGTTTCTCATCCACACACTCCCCCCACTGCCTGAAAAGCCTCCATTAGACTCCTGTGTTCACTTCCATACCATAGTGACATCTCTATTTAACACCTGCGCTTCTATTGTCTAGTACCCCAACAGACTCTAAATGATAGTCTGAGGGGTGGAACATCTTTTAGCGGTTGAACAATTACAACAGAGCCATCCAGCTAACCAATCAGAGCAGACTGGGCTCTGGTTTCAGACAGAGGGTGAAAGTTGTGCTGCAGGACAGACAGTCATAAAGGCATGTCACAGTAGAAGCACAATATACAAATATGAACCTGAAAATGAGCATAATTTGTCCTATTTAACCTATTAACAAGTAAATGAAAATACATTATATGGGCTATTTTTTAAGGATTTTGGCCTTTGAAATAAGGTGTGGAGGGGAAGGTTGTATGTCTAAGCTTTGCTGCAATGTTTGGGAGTCAAGTAGTCCCCATAATATCTCCAAAATGTGTCTCCCCGTAACATGATCAATATAAGTACACACACAGCAACTCCATCTCCCAGTGGCAGATAATTTAAACAGCTGAAGTTGTTCTAACCTCTCTTGCTGGGTCACGCCAATGTTAGTAGCCTAACAAGGAGACATTTAATGAAATGTTACTGATGAAGTCGCTTCAAAATAGCTCGCCTTTTATTTGTGCTGTTCCGTTGATAATGTGAACATTATTAGAATATTTCAATGACAGATAAGATTAAATAAAAACTAATGTGAGAGAACATTTCTGTAGTACTGAATAATCTTTGTATTCTCTGTCTGCAGAGTTGTTTGACTAACAAACATTTATGATGTGCTTATCTCCCTCTAGTGGGTGACATATGGTGGAAGAAGTCTCTTTACAGAATTAGCTGGCATTTAGGGCTTTATCGTACTATACCGTCATTCTTACCATCCTGCGATACCTTCACTCTACTGACATATATGTACATTTTGATAAACTAAGCACGTAATAAAGCAAATAGTACATAGTAGTATGCTCGCTTCTACTGTATTTTGAATATTGTTGATAAGGTGAAGGAATTGTTTGCGCACATTGACACTTTCTGCTCAATATGTATGGCTTTCACAGACTCTGTGATGAAAATACCAGCACAATTTAATACACAACTGCTGCAGTATGTTTATATTATAATCTCACATATTGGTTTTTCGTCATGGTTTAATTGACCTCTCATTTATTTTCTTATTCATACTGTCTTTGATCATATAAAAAAAAACCTGCGTATCACCTGTGGGCAATTTATATTAGTTTTTCTACATTTTTATATTGAAATGCCATTGCTTTACTCTGTCAGTATTTGCTGCTGCAACAGCCAGGCATCCCCACAATGCAATTCATATTCTCATTTTGTAATATCCTGTAAGTTCCACAGCTCTTCATTTTCTGATTTTTACCATATGAATTTGAATGAAAAGCTGCCACCTATTGACGAGTCGCTGCCTAGGCGTCCAGCCCTCCACCTGATTTCTGATCCAGCTCATTAACGTGAAGCTGCAGCGGTATATACATCTGGCTGAGGAGTGAGGTCTCATCAATAGGCACAGTGTTTAATGACTGCCTTTATATTCCGGGCATGACGCCTCAGCTGCAGCTGTTTAACAACGTGCACCTGTCCCGTCTTCTGCTACATGATCAATACACTTAGCCATGCATCTGCAGCCTGCTGCGTCAATGGCTCACGTGCTGATAAACTCGTCATATTTTGTATCATTATCAGGAAAAACTGCTGACCATCCATACAATCTACAGCATTGCCTTCTAGGTGAAGTTCTGATACTGTACTAAGAGCCATTTAGTAATCTTTGAACTTTATTGACCTCCATTGGTAAACTATAGGAAAGGTGATTTGACTTTGCCATAAACCAACATACACCTGGCCTCATATCACCCCTCCACTAAACAATGCTCTTTAATTGACACAAGAGAAATTAGGGTAACACTTTATATTAAGGTACACAAATTAACCATCAACTAGTTGTTAATTAACATGCATATTAGCAGTATATTGGCTCTTTATTAGTATTAGTCATTATAAAACACTTATTAATGCCTTATTCTACAAGTAATAAGCCATTAGTTGAGAGTTTTTCCTCAATAACCCTCTAATTAGTGCTTATGTATTGCAAGTAAGGAAGATGTTGTACATGAGTTTTGGTCTTAATATGCTCTGCTCAAAATGGGCCTAATAAGGCAGTAGTACCACAANAACACTGCTCCGCTGGGTTAAATATATACCTTGTGCAGGTTGCAAGGTTGCGACAGATGCTGTGTGCCAGCAGGTTGCTACCAAGCGGCAAACTCTGGGGAAGAGCCGGGACGCCAATACGGAAGTGCTACACACTGCAGTTCATATATTGGCCGATAGGCGATGGCTGCAGAAAGGAGCAATTTCCATAGACCCCCATGTTAAAATGCCCAATTTTACAAACAAAAAAACATGTTTCTACCCCTGGCTCCATACATTTTATTATCGATATAGTTAGATTCCACCTTCATGATTATGGATCTGTGAGTGAATTGTTTTCTAACACGACCCTTTTATTTATATTAGGTCTTAACGTTTTTGCAGTAATTAGGGCGTGGTCACATTGAGTGACGGCTCTGTCAAGTGACTGCTGCTGCTAGCTTCTTGTCTCTCTGCTAGCTGCTCCGTGGAGCTAGCTACAGGGACTCTGCCTCGTCAGTTCATCCAGGAAACACAACTTGAAGCCGGCCGTGTTTGTTTGTTCTTCATGCTTATATATCGGGCTATTGTGACTCGCTCTGCGGTTAAAACAGACGGTGCATGAATGTGGTTTTGCGGTAATTGAAAATTCATTTATTTATGTGTTAATGATTTTTAANCTATTGTGACTCGCTCTGCGGTTAAAACAGACGGTGCATGAATGCGGTTTTGCGGTAAGTGAAATTTGAGTACTTTATTTATGTGTTTATGATTTTAATCAGCTACGTAATGAATGTTAAGGCTTAGGTTAGCGTGTAAGGCAGTGGTAGCTAGCTACATCTGTGCTAACGATGCTAATCGTAGCCTCCAAGTTAAAACGAAATAGAGAAGTGTTAAGCGTTAAGTGGGATAATACAGAGCCGTTTGTTCTACAGTACTGTAGAACAAACGGCTTCTGTTTGAGGTTGGTAAAATAAGGTCATCCTTGTAAGTTAGAGAGATATTTTGTTATGTAGGTAACTGTATGCATCGCTAAGGTTAATTTAAATTGGCTATGCTCAAGTATGTAGACAAGCTAATATCGAAGTAGTAGTGTATGTGAAATCAACCTCACAATAAGATGTGTGTATATATTACAATTATTAATATCATATTTCAAGATGATTACTTAGATATTACAATATGGTTGGTTTAGCTGGAGTTCATTATTGAGCTTACACGTTAACGTCACGTCATCTGAAGAAAGAACCCAAACCTTGTTGTTTTTATTAATTGTATTACCAAACTGGTATGAAATAAATATTAAGTATTTTTAATACCAATGCTTACTATTTTTTTGATTTTCATTACACTTGTGAAACCGACTAATTAGTCGTAGTATTAGTATTACTACTACTAGTTACTACTAGTAGTACTACTACTAGACTAATTGTGGCTGTAGAATGTGAACATGTAACTTAATGCCTGCATTTAAGGACGATGAATAGCCTACTCAATGCTTTAGGGATGTTTTGTAAAAAATATTAGATCAAACGTTATGTGTGCTTCAGTTAAAATTAAGCTTATTCATTGCATTTCATTTGTTCTTCCAAAGTTACAGTAAAATAAAAGGACCCTGACTCGG
>NW_011368137.1:152480-163225 GCF_000735185.1 Notothenia coriiceps | reverse complement strand
AATGATAAAATAAAGTATGGTTAAACCATTTTGTTAATTATTTTTGTTGTTCCAAACCCAAATAACTTTGTTTTTCTGCCCATATTTGAACTCCTCACTGAGTGCACCTACCAAGTGACATAAAAGAAGTGAGGCGACGCCGTTGAACGAAGAGTACCCCAGTTTTCGTAGTGTACGTCGACGGTACGTGGACGTAGCGAGGTTTAGCACTTACTATGTGTCCATTCCCCTCGGCCCGTTCCACAGACCTCCTAAAGTAGCCTCAAGCCTACCAGGACCACCAAAAGGAGCCTAATATCGAGGAGGTAATAGCGAAGGAGCGAGGAGGCTGTTTTTATTCCGTAAACCCCCTGCCCCGATGAGTTCTACCGGCCGGTTTTTAGTTGAAGGCCCCAACCTCTTACCCTTGCTCTGGCCTCACTCGGCTCCTTTACTTTTTATTCTCTTGCAACTCTTTCCGGGTCTTGTTTTACCTGAGTCCCACGTAGACTCTAATCCTCCCTCGCACGTCACGCATTCAAAATAAAATATTCACGCACCCTCCACTAGATTGTGGGGAAAAAAAGATCCCCCAGGACCTGAGAAGATCCACCCGGGTCCGGTACGAGGGGCCCTTCTAAAAAAAGAAAAATTATAACTTCAATTTTCGTAAGTTAAACCACGTGAAAACTCTCGTTTACTTCTCTAGATACCTATTGGAGAGTTGTGGGTATACTTTGTCTTGACATTCGTCTAAATGAAAAGAAATACCTATAAATTGTTTAGTGAGGGGAAAATTCTGGCTTTACAGATGTACGTATCGTCTTTGTACCGTTAGAAAAAATGTACTTATAAGGTCGGTTAGAGCACAAAACTTTGGTACTCGACGTTTTACTCCGCGAATGGGTGACATGGTCTGCCTCAACCCCATGAAAAATTTATAAAGGACCCCGTCCGAGACAAACGACTCCAGGAGACCGGTGAACGACACGGCGGCTCCCCACTGCCACAATTCACGTTGCTCTGCCGACGCCCGACCGAAAGATACCAATACTTATTTACTTGATTTTCATTACACTTGTGAAACCGACTAATTGGGGCTGTAGAACGTGAACATGTAACTTAATACCTGCATTTAAGGACAATGAATAGCCTACCTAATGCTTTAGGGATGATTTGTTAAAAATATTAGATCAGACGTTATGTGTGCTTCAGTTAAAATTAAGCTTATTCATTGCATTTCATTTGGTCTTCCAAAGTTACAGTAAAATAAAAAGGACCCTGACTCGGACAATACACAATCCAACATGTTCAACAGAAGAGAATCAGTTATATTGTTTGTACACATGGTACTTTACATATATCTGTTTGTTTAACGTTTCCAGGGGATACAGACAGGCTGGACCAGAGAGTGAGAGACAGAACTGGACTCAGCACTGAACTTCAGCTCAGGTACAAAGACTATTTTCATACTGTAAAAAGAATCAAGAAAGATATTGGTTTAAATAAATGAAGTATTGACTTTAATACAATGATAAGGGATAATGTGCAGCGAGGCGGTCACTATGGGGGAAAGAACACCCAACAGTCGGATCAGGATCTTGATCAGCAGCATCCAAGGGTATTGGAGTTATTTAGACACAATTAACACTTATAGTTTCATGTCTTGTTACATAAGAATAGATTATATTTGTTAAGTGTTATTATGGGAGAATTACTATTCTTGTGGTACTACTGCCTTACTAGGCCCATATTGAGCAGAGCATATTAAGACCAAAACTCATGTAAAACAACTTCCTTACTTGCAATAAATAAGGACTAATTAGAGGGTTATTGAGGAAAAACTCTCAACTAATGGCTTATTACTTGTAGAATATGGTCATGTAGAATAAGGCATTAATAAGTGTTTAATAATGACTACTAAAGAGCCAATATACTGCTAATATGCATGTTAATTAACAACTAGTTGATGGTGAATTTGTGTACCTTAATATAAAGTGTTACCGAAATTAGTATATACACGAGTCCAGTAGCTAAGCAAGGAACCATCAGTGACCTCCAGTGAGAAACTTCTGCTTCACCGTACAAAATAATTATGTTATAATGCTTTATCAATATTGGCTTTAACACATGGCTTGAGAATTGAAACGTGTTGTGACTCTCTTAACGTTGTCCTTGTACTCCATGGCTGTCTTCCTAAGATAAACTACAACAGGCAGTGGTTTTTTCAATTCCTAAATACAACATGTTGATGTTAAACTGACAAGACTCCCAGAGGCATCATGAATTATGGCTCCTGTCTAGTTATATTCCCATAAACCTTCACAGCGAGGGAGTCGAGGTGAATAAATGGGATGAATGCTGCTTTTTTTCCTTTCTCCTATCAGCAGTCAACATAGGTTTCTTCTTAATATGACAGGTTTTTCTAACAGTTATTACGGTTTTTTGTGCCAAACCTAGGTATGAGCTGTCATGTATACCCAGATACTTCATAAAGTATCTGGGTATATATAGTTAAAACGTATTGTGATTAGAAAGGTTTGAAAGTAAAACAAATCAGCAATTGAGTCATTTTCTTGCCATCAGTACATATACTTTATCGATTCCTTAAGGGGGCTATAACCTATCCCAGCAAGCATTAGTGAGAGAATGTGTATTCCACATTTTTTATCCGGTGTATACAAATACATTTAACAGAAAACACAGCCTGAAATAAAGATAGAAAATGTGACATGCTTTATAAATTAGGGTTTTATTGCACGACTACTAAATTAATTGAAATCCGTTTTCCTGATACATTTTTGACTATTATTAAGATCAATTCATTCTGAGCCTAATGGATATTTGACCTCCACAATAACAAAGAGTAAGGACTCATTTATCATAATGACGTTTTGACCGTCAGTCTCTTCTCTTTTTGCTTCCACTTGTATGAATATGTTTAATTAATCTCTGATGGAAAAATACAGCCATGCTAATCTTCTTAAATCCACAGACATTTACCTAATCTGTTGATTCATCAGCATCATAAGTACAGTGAGAGCAGAGAGAGGTGACAGGCCAAAAAACTAAACAAAATAACCAATAGTTTAACATAGTTGGCGTGTGTCCACTCTGTTCTAGTCAATGTCAAATCAAAAGGAGTTTTTTAATTCAAATTCCCTCCAAAGCTTCTCTCCACTGGTCTAAATGTAATTTGTCCAAATTATTGTGTGACCCATCTCTGATAAACAAAACAATATCTGGATAATCATAGATATCTGTGCAACCCTGCGTCTATCTCTGACCTTCCCCGGCAGGTCCTGAACGATCTATTTTGGAAATGCTGAATGTGATTTTAAACCAGATTATTATACATTTCCCTGGTTGTCCCTGATATCCCTATCTGATCTAAAGATATTTGCTCAGAATACAAAAGACACAAGACAAATCTCCTCAGCGTATAATTTCTCTGTGAATTGTTTGGCTGGTCCTCTTAAACATTTGAACAGCTTGTAACATTAGTTATAGACCACTACAGAGTCACAAAAACACAACAAACATCCTGTTAACTCAATTCAAACCCATCATGAGAACGACTAGTTATTCTTCTGTCTGAATCTGGCACAGCTCCATGTAGCCTGACATTGAGTAATGGAAATTGAGTTAATTAACAGGGCAAGACCATTTTCTCCATCGCAAAAGTCCAGATAACTCACTTTACACTGTAAAAATCCCCAAGAAAAACTACCAGAACAATGATGGTTTTATGAGGACATGCACTGGCTTTAATCCCTGATGGGAAAGACAGGATGGATGGTAATATGCTGGTGGCTTTAAACTTAAGCATCCCTACAGGTATTAGTCTGAGAGTAGCAGTAAAGATAGGCTTGATCCTTCCTTTTTGAATAAACGTGACAAAGTTGTGTGCTTGCTACTCAATCTGCACTTTTGTTGCTGAGACATTTAGGGAACAAACACTGAAGCCAGAGTTGCATTTAGTAAACCTCTATGGGACAGCAGAGGGTACAAACTACTCCTGCGTTCGTGCCATTGCATTTGCAAATATCAAATAAAATATGAATGGACAAAAGATTGCACTCCTCTGTATTTTCTTTCAATCCCCGAATCTCACAATTCTTTTTTCAGCCACAATCTGAGAGGCTTGAAAAATGTATTTTGCTTTTGATGTTTGCTAATGCCCTTCACATGTAACTCTTACTGATAAAACAACACCTAAGAGAAGTCTGTGTAAGTGTGAATCAACCAACAGGTGTGAATAGTGAATGAGATGCTGAAGTGCCTTAAATCTGCATTCTATTTGAACAGCCAAAAGGGGAACTGGTTGCAAAACTGGTTGCAGATTCTATAGAAGTCTATGAGAAAATTATCATTAACATCTGATTAAATACCTTGGTAATGAGTTATTGGTCTCAATAGGTAGTTTAAAGTCTTCATCAATGCAGCATGATGTTGTTTTTTATAAATGATGGTCTCCTTAGAGTAAAACACAATATGCTTTAGGGTGGGCTTACCTTGTGATTTACAACACGCTAACAAGGCAAAATCAGGTTTGGGTTTTGTCTATGTTTTCTTCTTAAAAGTTTAACTGTTTCACAGTTTTCACTTTTTTAAAGGAAATTGTTACATTTTGTAGCTCTAAATTGTACTTAGCCCCACCCTCTTACGGCACTTCTATTTTCCAAAAACCAAAACGCCAATGACCAAACAGCCAAATTAGTCCACACATCATTATGCTACTTCACGGTAGCTATATCCTTCTTGTATTCAGTCTTTGGTTATAACATATCAAACACGTGTGTTTATATTTTGGACTCTTTTGACAAAACATCATTGGTTGTTCCATTTCTGAAGGTCAAATAAGATTCCTAATTCCTGCAGTGAGTGTGAGAAAGTTCCACTGTTGGCCATATCTGAAACTGTCCGTTGATTTACTGCTCTATTCTTTATGGTATAGTTTTCTATATCATGGCCATGTGATAAATGGCCACCCCACACTGTCATAAAAAAGACCAAGCCATTGTCCAGCAGCGTTTTCTACCAAGGTTCACCCACAGTGAAAACATAATGGTGCCTTCTCAGGCCAAGCCACACGTGATTTATGCTGACCCATGGTGCAAAAGCACACCAAACAGATTCACTCTGTGATATTAGTTTCTGTCTCTCCCTACACTCCTCCCCATGGCACTGTAGCATTTGTAAGACATTCACGACTTTACATTTACAATACATGACACGTGATTGATCTGCCACGGGATGAAAACCTGTGCGGAGAAATATCAATAAATCTGATCTGATCTTTACCGCTCTCTCACCAAGGGCTGGTGGGTAATCCTAAAATGTCTTGTACATTTTCCACATACTGCAACAGGAATCAATTGAAGGGTATTCAGGCTTTGGCTGGTATCTGTGTGCATTAAAGGATTTAAATATTCAGGGGAGGAGTGGAGCTGAACTGAGCAGTTGGATTTTCTGACTGTATAGTATCAGAGCGGCCGTGCTCAGCAGGTTTTAAATGCCACAGCAGATGGAAAGCTGTGTCGTTGTGCTTTATTACAGTTCTGCCTTTGAAATCCCATAGTGCTGAAGCAAAGCTCCCTTCCCAGCATATGCAGTATTACTCTGATTGTGTATGTCACACTGTCTTTACATAAATAAAATCACAACTGAATAGTTTGATAATGCAGTAGGTGAATCAACACAATTCAAACAAGATCATCAAAGAAAGATTTGTTTCTCTCAAGAACACAAGTCCTTGTGCTTGCCAGTCATTGGACAGATGTTTGATATATCTCTCCTCTCTGCTTTATCACTTTTACTCCATTTAGTGCAACACTCCATCACACGGCTCTCTCTTTGCCTGCACGCCGTGTAGCGAAATTGAAAAGATTGTATGTGCAAGTTTTTGGAGCGTAATCATGTTTGCGGGGCTGCAGATTACAATGGCATTGTGAATCTAATCCATTTTGCCACAACACATGGGCGGATGTTTACCTGAAGCTTAAGGACCTAGACAAGGCGATCGGATATTAATATTCCTACTTTGACCCTGCTGGCTGACCTGGATATTAACCCGCAGTGGAAGGTGACCCGCAGTGTGAAGGAAGAATTCTTCGTCAGCCTCATGTGGGTCCGTATATGGAGCAGGGATCAGTGTAAGACCCTGGTTAAGCTGAAACTGTGGTTGCCCGTGCAGAACAAGACCGCCCTCCACCCCCGCCACCTGTCCAGCTGTCATCAGCCTGCTCTCCCAGTTGACTCGGTGGCTGCCCACACATACAGCTGACCTCTGACATACACACACATGTACACATGCTTTAATCCACATATGAGCATACCACTTTGTTTTTAATCTATCCTGTGTGTGTGTGTGTGTGTGTGTGTGTGTGTGTGTGTGTGTGTGTGTGTGTGTGTGTGTGTGTGTGTGTGTGTGTGTGTGTGTGTGTGTGTGTGTGTGTGTGTGTGTGTGTGTGTGTGTGGTGGTGGTGGTGGGGGGTGTGCGCGTGTGGGGTCTTGTCGGTGCTTTGAAATGTACTGACAATGTATTCTTCCTCTGTTCTTCCTGCTTATGTGTTTAAAGCAGCCACCTATAAAATAAACAAGATGAATTTAAAGTGCCAGTGCATTTAAGACAACACTGCGTGCTGTTTGTGGTATTAAGTCACCCAGATAATTGTTTTAACCTTAACTTGATTTGCAAAATGAATGCCAAATCTCAACTGCTTAATGTTTTAAAAAGATAAATAAAAAGAAGACAGCAAGGTCAACCATAATAAAATGTGCAATTTGTATGTCTGATGACAATCCTTCACACAGATCACAGAATATTTTAACAAAAATAAGGAGTATGAATCGTTTTTATCTTAACAACCTGTACGTTTGCTCGCCTCTTTTAAAAGCTGAAATGTGGACCCTTGGGGCTGAAAAGCATAAAATCTGATTTCCAGCTATCACATATTGCTCTCCTTAAAGCTTTGAAGAATATCTGTCCTTTGAACTGATATAAATATTCCACCTTTCTTTATCCAGATAGATTGAATTGCTGATCAAAACACCAAAAACAGCATCAAACATAGCACAACAAAGATAAAAAAAAAAAAACCTCTTTAAAGCTGCAGGTGACTGAAATATATTTTATTATGAGCGACTCGTTTTAAAGAGAAGAATAATTGTAATCGATGTAAATGTCACAAATATTGATTTGAAATGTAATTAAATCATGATATAATATTTTTTATGAGGAGGAATGTATGAGAATAACAAACAAAAACATAGAATAAGACTTACCAGACAAATAAGTACTTAGTATCATGTACCAGAGCATTTTTGCTGTTATTGCTGTCTGGCTGCCTGACAAAGTGTCGTGGTAGTGACAGACAGGTCGTGTCCTTATAATTGTTAAAGCATGTAAAACTGCTCAATGGAAAGCAATCAGAGCATGTCTCAGACAACTCAGCTTTTACAGTTTTCTCCAGAGATGATGTATAGATTTTTTGCCGCGATAAACAGTCTCCAGGAGAGTGAAAACCATTTTTCATATTTTGGGAAGGGTGTATAATGCAACTCCGAGTATGAGTAGACAGCCAAAAGTTGTGCCTGTTTTTAGCACAGCTCTCCAGGTCTGCTGAGCATGTTGGCTGTATTTGTTAGGTGTCGACGGAGAGTGACAAGAGGGATTGGGAAAGGGATAGAAGAGATGTGACAAAGGTAGGCCAGAATAAAAACCTAAATACGTCACCATCTCAAGCTGCCTCTGCCAACTGAACCACCAGGAAGCCTTGTCACTTTTTTTTAGACACTCCTGCAGAGCATCCAGCCTGATTAGTTAAGATTCATCACGCAAAGTCAAACTGCTCTTCCTGCTTGGACGCTGCGAGACGTCTCTTCCCCACCACCCTCCACTTTGCAGGCTTAATTTCTAAGGTTATCGGTGTCATCATCCTTCATTGAAACGCTCCCCACCGTGTCGCCGCTCGGGGCTAATTGTGAAAAATGAAGTGGCACACATGCAGCGTTGAATAGAAAGCAATTAGGCTAATCAATTTCATGTATTACATATTGCATATGCAGCCACCCGTGCCACACAAGTGCACAAACACTCAGGTTGGTATCGGTATCCACAAGAGGCAAAAGAATGACAGGGAAACAGAGGCGATGCCCCCCTCCCCACCACCACCAATTCTTCAGCCCACGGCGTGTCAGTTTTCCTTCTCAACAGGGACAGGACGTTAGACGAGGTGCAAGCGGCAATGCGCCATGAATATAAATGGGCCGGGAGTCTCTGTTGTGCCCGTGAGCGCAGCCATAAACTTGGGGAGGGAGAGCAACACAGCCTGCCAGACTTCTTCAGCCCCGAGTTTAAGATCTCATAAGATAGCCCCGCATAGTACGAGAGCACCCCAAGGACTTGTTCACCTGCATTATCGCAACACTGATCTGTAATTCAACACGTAAAAGTGGCCCGTCAAATTGGCGGGAAAAAGGATCACATGTTGTCGCAGCATTGCCTGATTCAGAATGAGATTTACTACTCCTCTCCTATGACCTTGGATAAATTGCTCTGATGTCCTGCAACCTCCATCCCGCCCCCCGCAGTAAATATTTGACTGCCCTTGATGCTTGTGACTGGCTGTCAATCAGCACAATAGCCATTTGAAACAGTTGTTTATGCAAGCTTACCCCAATTTTTTTTTTAAACTCTTGCGCCAGGTCGCCCAACCCCTCCTGCTTTTTGTCTCCTGTGTCCTGTCAGCCTCCTCCCACTCCCTTCTACTCATCTGCAGAGACAGTGAAGAAGGCGTGAGGTTCGGTCTTTTAAGAATTGATTAAGCACAAAGGCACTAAGTGTCCGTGGAAGAGCTGGACAGCTGACAAAGCAGCTGCTAACCTAGAGATACAAACCCAGAGGTCGTTTTGCACAAAGACGCAAAGATGCTCCAATACAACAACTCAGCAGGTCGACATTTTCCTTGTAAGTCCGACACTCATTTAATAGGATGTTGCTCCAGGATTGGGCGCTATTAAGGAATCTTTTTTCTTGTGATTAAGCCATCTTTGGCAACCACATGTTTCAAACCTTTTTACTTTAGTTGTTTCTGTAGATGCTGTTGGTTTCTTCTTTTCCATCAGTTCAAGTTCTAACAACTTTTATTACAGATTCATTATTATTTTAAATCACTTAAAGTGTCAGAATCCAGGGTTCTCAACCCAATGTGATTATTTCAGATGCTTCATTATCACCTTATTGTTGAAGTCATTCATCAAAATATCTTGTCAATGACTGTTTTTTTGTTAACTTTCTTCACGTTTCTGCTCTCCAACCCACGTCCTCTTGTAATTCCACTAGACAAACAACAAGCATAAATTATATCACATCCTTTATTAAGTAAGCTAGGAGACACTGGATGAATAAAACAGCACATGCAGCATCCAGCATCAGTTGACTGACTAAAATGATTCAGCCAAACATCAAGCAGAACACTAGAGTTCATGTAAATATGAAAATATCAATAATTATTAATAAGTTAAATTCATGGGAGGAGGCTTTGCTAGCTGCAATGCACCCATGTTCAGTATGTGTTACACTGCAAGAACATCAGATAAATACAGATTGTGTGACACACTGACTTTAACAGCACACCCAAAGGCAAAGCTAAGTTAATTACTATGTAAATGAATTTGTGTGTGTGTGTGTGTGTGTGTGTGTGTGTGTGTGTGTGTGTGTGTGTGTGTGTGTGTGTGTGTGTGTGTGTGTGTGTGTGTGTGTGTAAAGTAGAGCTGCAATGATTAGTCAGCTGATAGATAACTCATTAGTAGAAGGAATGTTAAAAAAATGCTGTTTTTATCCTCTCAAATATGTAGATTTCCACTGTTTTATTTCACATTAAAGAAAATATCCTTGAGTTTGGACAGACAAAACCATTGAACATTTTTAACTTCTATTTTTTAGACCAAAACGATTAATTGAGAAAACGATCAGTAGATTAATCAATAATGCTAATTATCATTGCATCCCTTGTGTTAAATTCCTGCGCGTAATGAAAGTAAGCGATGCCTCATCCTGTCCTGGTAATGTAACAATGTAATTGATCACAGCTGTCTCTAAGGTTATATCAACATCTATTTACAAGACTAGTTACCCTGCATGACAAACTGTAAGTGATGCATGTGTTAACATGTCAGGTTTACGTAACCGCGGCTACCTTCGTCAGGACAATCTGAGGTTAACCTTGACAGTAAGGTCGTTTTGTCCTCACTTCTCTACTGAGGGTATTATATTAATGAGGGTCCTTTTACTATAACATATTAAGACTAACAATTCATTTTACTATCAATTCATCTGCAAATCCTTTTCTATATTAATATTTCTATAAAATCATACTTTTTTTACATTTTAAAATAGAGGCTAAAACTGGATTTTGGTATCCATTTTTGCATGTAAATGTACTATAATCATTACTTTCTCATTGCAATAGTAGGCAATGCTTTTTTCTCAATGGACTAATCATTGCAGCTCCACAGTTTACAGTGGTGTTTTGGGTGTGATGCCAAAACCAAATAAATGTGCTTAATCACTGAATGTTTCAGCTGTGTTATTGATCAGGCTCCTCCCTCAGCCTGACGTCCAGAAGCAGACTCCTCCATCATGGTCAATGGTGTGTGACCTTGTGTGTGTGTGTGTGTGTGTGTGTGTGTGTTTATGTGTGTGTGTGTGTGTGTGTGTGTGTGTGTGTGTGTGTGTGTGTGTGTGTGTGTGTGTGTGTGTC
>NW_011368137.1:142284-152414 GCF_000735185.1 Notothenia coriiceps | reverse complement strand
TGTGTGTGTGTGTGTGTGTGTGTGTGTGTGTGTGTGTGTGTGTGTGTGTGTGTGTGTGTGTGTGTGTGTGTGTGTGTGTGTGTGTGTGAGTGTGAGTTAGTGTCGTGTGTGTGTGTGTGTGTGTGTGTGTGTGTGTGTGTGTGTGTGTGTGTGTGTGTGTGTGTGTGTGTGTGTGTGTGTGTGTGTGTGTGTGTACGTGCGTGCGTGTGTGTGTGTGTGTACGTGCGTGCGTGCGTGTGTGGGTGTATTTGGCTGCATCATGCTGTGTGATGTGCTGAGAATCCTTGCATCTGTTTCTCCTGTCACATGTTGCCTTGGCGTGCACACAAAAACACACTCGCAGTCACACACATGCTTGTATCTTAATGCTCTCATATACATAGAACTACATCCAATTACTGGAACTAGGATATGGTTGGCATAACATAATGAACAGCCATTTTTCACCTGCCTAAATGGTGACACACTGTTCACATCAGCTCATTCTAAGCTCCCTTTTATTCAAGCCAATGGAGAAAAAGCACATTTCATCAGGGCAGAGTTAAACCTCCACCTGGAGGGATGGATGAATGGAAGATTTTGTCAAAATTATAACCAATAAGGAATAATTAACGCCACTAACTGCTGATGTCTGACGTCTTTTATCTTGAGGCAATTTCATCAAATTTGGCACAAACATCTACTTGGACTTGAACTGTTTTTAATCTGGTCGTCAAAGGTCACTGTGACCTCACAAACATGGGTTTAGTCATGGATCAAGAATTCATATGCTATTAGTGTCAATTTGTCAAAAGTGTCTTAAAGGATAAAGTTGTTTTTTTTGGACACACTCCTAGGTAACATCTTATGAATCACAAATTAATTGTTTGCTTCAGGACTGAAATAATATACATCTGAAAGAAACAGTTAACCACCAGACATATGCAACCTATGCTGAGGTAGGCTCTCTTTGATCTGGCCATAAAACTAAAAGGTTTTCAAACTCCGTTGTAGAGAAACCGCTCATGAATATGTTTCTTAGAGATTGCTTCAGTTGTGAGTAGATGTATGCTTCTCAGATTGTTTCTTTCTAATAGTTTAATAGAGTCTTTCATTAAGATTTAAGATTGTCTAACCCTTACCCTAGATGTTGGAAATCACTTTTCTAAAGACTAACAAGATAATATTGTTTTTGTAATTTGGTTGAACTGCCCCTTTAAAATCAGGCAGGTATATCTAACCCATCCTAACAGTGATTATTTTAATTACATATCCCCCATTGAAGATCCTTTTGCATGCGTTCCACATTTGTATGCTGTGTAGATAAAACATGCTTTTCCTCCATGCGGTATCAGACTAGATACAACTACAGATAAAAAGTAAGATGTGTTTATTTTGTAATTAGGGTAAACTGAGCCTTTAGATTAAATGCTGGATAATTGCCAAATAAGTGGAAATGAGACTGAATTCTTGGAAACCATCACTGATCTACAGTATAGGACGTCCCAGTGCCAGAACCAATCAAATCAACATTTCAATACATTCCTTGACCTCTCATTCTCACACTCATACCTCTTACCAACACGTTTCAGTTCGGCAGGCGTTTGCGGTCCATGACAGAATAATCTAACCGGTACTTTGAGATAAAATGCCTGTTACTCAGTCACATCAGCTGTTATGGATGGATTCAGCCGTGTGTTGAGCTCGCAGTGCAGACGGCACCTTGACAATGTCTAATCAGGACACACATTGCTGATAAGCAGCTGCTTCTACGTGTTATTACACTTTGTCGCTGATGATTTAGCCGCAATCATGTGGCAGTGTTGATAGGAAATATGGCTTTGTCCCTGTTCTGCTCTGCTGCTCTTTTGTTGCCTTTTTATTTATCGCCACACCTTGATTGTTTCTCCGAGGTAAACCTAAAAGGTCCCTCACCTCTACAAAGCTATCCGATGAGTTCCTGTTCATCATTCATTATGTGACATGTCAATCACTTTCAACATTCCAATTACAGATATAACAAACTAGGATTTAAAAAAGAGAAAACTTGTTCTGTATTCATGGAGCCAGAACGGATCATTCAGTAATTACAGGAACCTCTCCTTCTATGGCATCCTGAAAAGTCACTCTTCAGTGGCAGTTCAATTTCCCATGCAGCAGCGGCATCATCCAGGGTCCGGCAGGCAGGTATCAAAGCCCCTCTCAGCTGCTCTAACTGTTTACAATGACGCATCGATCCGCTCTGCTTAATCCCCCCGGTAGCTCGCTGAGTTAAAGCAACAGTTACAGCCACCACACACACCTACAGCGGGCACAAAAGCAAAACACAGTGTGCCGTCTGATCCCCCCGACAAGGATCCTGTCGAGCCCCGCTTTTGATCTGATCCTCTGCGCTCAGACAATTCCTCTATTGACATTCAGACGAAAGAGGGAGGATGGGGAAGGAGAGGGGTGCTACTTAAAACTACAACACCTCTTCAAACACAAACAAAAAGAAGCAGAAAGCATTTCTACACTCAGTTTTTGAAATTGGAAAAACAGCATTTGGGGATTTTTAACCTTAAGCAGACAGATAAATGTGGAGAGTAAAGTGATGACACATCTAAGTGCAGCACTAAGTGGAAGATGAAGGTGATCTTACCTGTGTCGGCAATCCACATCCAGCCCTGGCTCGTCACCACTCATCCCGTGTCTGCTGCTTCAGCTGTCCTGTTCCCGTTTTCTCCCCTTTTTTTTTTTTTTACCTCCTCCTCTCCTGTCTTTTTCTCATCCTTCTTTCTCTCCCCTTTGGCCCTCTTCTTCTCTTCCTCCCCTCCTTCGTCCTCTCCCTCCTCCCTTCCTCTTCCCCTGCACTTGTTTGAGTCTATTTCAGTGGCAGCAACAGAGGAGCCCGCTGCGTCGGTAGCATGGTTTCCAGCACTTTGGCAGAAGGTCACATTATCACTCGCTGGTGAAAAAGAGGGGAGGGAAGAAGAAGAGTAGGAGCAGGAGGAGGAGGATGGATGGAGTGATGGAGGGAGATCAAAGTGAACAGGTGCCGGAGGAGGAGTAGAAGGAAAAAGGAAACAAATGACCAAATTGTTGCTGTCTGTAGTCGCACTTAAGCTTTCGGCTAAATGTTCCCGTTGAGAATTAAAGTCGAGACAGCTATCTCAGGTGTTCAGGTAAGATGTCCCAGAATGCTTTGAGGAAAAACCTGTCAGTGTGCATATT
Source organism: Notothenia coriiceps (assembly GCF_000735185.1). Taxonomy (NCBI): domain Eukaryota; kingdom Metazoa; phylum Chordata; class Actinopteri; order Perciformes; family Nototheniidae; genus Notothenia; species Notothenia coriiceps. The sequence continues at coordinate 149,222 of NW_011368137.1, read as the reverse complement.
TGTGTGTAAAGCCGTTGCTTTTTTAAGGTCTTCAGCAGCTGCTCACCTCTGGGGAACAGATAATTCCTCGCTTGGCTGGAGATTGACACTTCAGAAAAGCTCCGGAAGCTGCCAGAAACTTACACCATGTTATATATCAGCGCAAAACAAACTCCTCAGCCTTGTCCTTGCCCGTCACTGCCCAGTACATAGAGACACAGATGTACTCCATATTTCGGCCGAGACACCTGTCCGCACTGTGAGTCCCATCTATCACAGATTGTGCAGGGTGACCCTCGTCTTAATTTCCCAGACTCCCTTCTTCGCCCTCCTCTGGTGCGAGATGCGCTCTTGTGGCCGCTCCATCAAAGTAAGACAAAAAGGATCCAGCTGCCCTGGACGAGGCTGTTGGCGGCCGGCGACAGATGGCCGGGGCAGGGGGACAGATGCGAGTCAGCCACTGGAGTTTGGGAATGTCGTCTAAAATGTCTGTTTTGCGCTGTTCCGCCCCCTGCCTCCCCTTGAAACACCTTGCTTGTTTGGTCTGCACTTAGCCGCACTTGATGTTCCTGTTGGTCTTTTCCTACCTGCGCCCCTCCTTCCTCCATCCGCAGATCTGTCACTCTGGCTTCACTGGCCGGCTGTAATCCTACTCCTACACTCCGTGTCACAGGAAGGGCTTGTGAGCTCTAATCATTATGTAGTAAGGATTTATCCACTCATTCTTTCTCCCTCCTCCCTTGCTTCCCTCCCTCCACCCCTCCCATGTATTTCCCTCCCTCTGCTTTACAACTATACAACATACTACAGCCTCTTTTTCAGCCATCACAGTATAATGTATCACCTCTCCTCTATCTTCCCCGGGACCCATTCATTTGTCAGCTTGTTCTTTTTTTTTGGCTTCTCTCTTTCCACTCCGTGTCTTGCTGCAGCTCACATCAACAGGTTTGTCCTTGAAACGTTCTCTGGGACAAACAGAATCAGTGCTCACCTTTTACTTTGTATCATTGACTTTATCTGTTGAAATAAGAGCTTTAAGATGCAGGATGTTTGCATATATGGGTGTGCAAGTACATTAATCCACTGTATGTGAATAGGGTTGGGGTTAGGGTTATGGTTAGTGAATGTACGATATTTACAACTGACCCATCAGAGACAACGGCCATGTTGGTCCTGTTCAGTCCAAGAACAAAAATATTCGGAAACCCATACAGGTTATTCCAAAACCATTGGCATTATTCTGCCTCAACTCTTTTGGCTTCAATCTTTCTATTGACTTTGGAACAAGGCTGCAGGGATTGGCTCTCATTCAGTAGCAAGAAGGAATGGTGCTGTAGAAAATGGGTAGTGCCTAATGCCAGAGGCTCTTCAAGTTGTTGCATTTAAAGAGTCCATATTATGCTTTTTTGGATTTTCCTTTTCCTGCAGTGTGTGATATAGGTTTTTGTGCGTGTAAATGGTCTGCAAAAGGCTAACATCCCTAAGTTCCCCCCCCCCCTGCCACATGATGTTAAACCTTTCTACCTCAGTTTTATTATAATACATTTATATTTGATTTGTTTCGGACTATAAGAATTGTGTTAAAGCGATTCAATATGTCAACTATTATGACATTTACTTTACAGTTCGTTCCTGGCATTGAGGAGTACATATTTTGCCTGTATGAGTATAGTATAGAGTATAAATATGGCTCTAGTGAGGTTCAACACTGATGTTCGGAGATAAGGTCTAGCTGCTGTTCTAGTTTTTGCAAAGTTGTTGGATGGGGTTGAAGTGAGGACATCTGCACAGCGGTCCAATTATTTTACACCAAACTTGGGGCATTTCAAAAGAAAGTGTAAGAACAGGAAGCATACTGTTGTCGAAAATTGTACTATATGAAATCTAAATGAAAGAGTAACAAAAAAGCCTGGCTTTTTTCAATGTTCAGATTTCTGTTTTTGAAATGAATGCAATTTAGCCTTGAGTGAACACAATTATGTTTGGACTACATTGTTTGCTTTTTATTCATTACAATTAATCAAATGTGGTTTTCCGTCGATGGAACAGGAAAAACCACTGCACCTGACCTGGATTTTGGTTACAGTGCTAATGAAAAATATAGTTCAATATAGTTTCCAAACTGTTCAATTTGGCAGAAATTTCATTAAGTAATGTGCAAATAAAGCTTAGTCTTTTGCCCATGTGTGCTATTCAGAGCCTTCTTTTGGAAATCCAAATGGTCTTTTTATTGTACAAAGGGAAGGGTATATAATAAAATACATAAATTACATATGTTATTGGTGCAAAAAAGAGGTGGAGCGCACAACATGTACATTGTTTCCCACAGATGTGAAATATACTTGTGGGTGTGCCTTGGCAGTCTCAGGGGGGGGGGGGTGCTAGTGGAGCACGCTCATGAACTGTTCGCCGGAGCCTCGCAGCGGAGTTACTGCAGAGCGCACGCATAAAGCAGATCCTTCACGCGAAAAGCAGAGCGAACAGGTACAGGAGGGGTAGTTAATCGATGGCAGATAGCGTCGTGCTCGCGGACGGATAAAAAATGATTTAACCTAAATGGATCGCGAAATATACTTTGGCGGCCCGCCAAATTCTATGTGTAGGAAACCCTGATGTATGATGCATGACATAGAGTTTAATTGACAATGCAGCTCACTAAAGGTATTCAAGGAACCTCTAACATGCTGCAAACGTTACAATGGCCACTGGAGAATTTATTCTTCTCCTACTGTGACCATGCTGGAAAGCATCAGTGTTGACCTTGCCCGACCTTGGTCATAATCCAACACGTGTACTCCACCTGCCCAACTCTCATAGCACAGAGCCTCGCTGTTGATGTCTACAGGATGTGTAAAGTTTAGATTTCTGAAAGGTCACGCTGCTATTCAGGACAAGAAACAGCAGTGAGGTGGACTTGACTTTAACAGACCAGTGTAGGCTGTCAGCAGGTGCCTCACGTCTGTCCCTTTTTCTCTCAAACTCACCACAAACATGCTGTCTGACGCAATATCAGCTCCACTTTCCTGATGGGGGGGTCAGGGCATGAGCCCCCCCTGGAGTTCAGGGAGGAGAAATGCACTTGCTGATTTGCAGGACAAATCATTGGCCAAAAAATAAATAAAACACCCTCTTCTGTGCTCTCCAATGCCCTAATCTTTAACATCTTAGAATTTTAGCCTGCTTTTACTTCTCACCAGAGACCTTCAATAAGCACATCATCATTCTGTGAGCACCCATTTATGCACTTCCAGGTCACATTTACATATTGCCAAGCTGCAAACAATCACCTTCCCAAAGACTTTATGCAAAGCGACTTACATACTCAATACTGTGGGCAATCCCCACAGGAGCAATTTGGGGTGAAGTGTCTCAGGGACACAACGACATGCTGACTGGAGTGGGGTTTGAACCTGTGATCCGAACACTAACGCACAACCCACTGCACCACATGCCTCCCTACTAGACAATTGCAAACTTATGGAGAGCACAAAAAGCCATTCATCTTAATTTCTGTGGAATGAGACCCTTGAAAAATGAATCCTTTCTCCCAGGCAGGAGGACATCAGTGGTAATTTTATGAGGCTGTCAGAGCCGCACTGGAAGATTTGTCGGCAAGGCCGTATTTGTTTCTCTGTGGCCGATGGTGCAGGCCGGGCAGCATGACCTCAATCGATTGCTGTACCATAATAAATGTTCATGGATCCCCTGCTTGGGTTCAACAGCTTACACAGCACACACATAGGTGATCGATAGGACATACAGATGGGACTGTAAAGAAAGGAATACGTGTCCTCTGAGGTTGGGTGGGTTTCACGAATGTGTTTTGTTTTGAAGATAACAGCTTCTACCTGAAGACCAGCCTACAGTAGTGTTAGACGCGGATCGACCTGTAACAGCGCAACCAAGGTTGGGAGGGTTACTTTAAAAATGTATTCCGTTGCAATTACTAGTTAGCTTTAAAGAAAATCTTATTAGTAACGTTATCTGAGTATCAAATTTAACAGCAATGTAACCTGAAAATATTTTGTTGCTTTTGGATTACCTCAATATCAAATGCAATGCAAATAAATACAAGAGAAACAAAGTAACAAAAACATTTGTATAACTTAAGTGTATCATGTAAGACAACAGAACAATGTGACCTTAGATAAAGAAACCAAGATATTGAGGATCAGAAACTATTGTATTAAAAGGAAAAACCTGCCTTTCATTTAGCATGTGCAGGCAGTACTTTATACACCAACAATGAAACACATGAGCACATACTACAGTTTAAAAAAGCAGAAATAAGATCTGAGTTAACAGAAAATGCTCTATTTTAGTTTAATACATACAGTTGAGCTCACACACACTATTTTATGAATTTATAGTTTCACCTGCTGAGTTAAAATAAAGAAAATAAACCGAATAAATTGAAAACCATAAAGCTGATTCAGGCAGTAGGCGTATACAGATTCAAACTTTAAGTATTAGCCTACAGAACAGTACAGTTTACAGAGAAGAAATACAATCTGATCCTTTTTCAATAAACACTATATGCTGTTTTTTGTTTATAGTAATAATGTAATCCTGCGAGTAATCCCTTATGTTTAGAATTGTTACAGTAACTGATTACGTGTTTGTGTATGTAACTATAGGGGAATACATTTACCTTTTTTTGGTATCCTGATTCCGTAATCCCATTACATGTAATCAGTTTCTTGCCAAGCCTGTGTTAAGCTCCTCGTAAAGAGACACAAAACTAGAACCCGCTATGCAAGAACACTGGGACGGAGATTTAGGTGAAGTGTCAAAAAGACTGGATTTAATAAGTCCATAAAAACCAGGCAGGGGACAAAGCAAACTCTGAACAGAGTGGGGAGAACGTGGAGCAGGGCTGAGACGGAGGTTGGGCTGGACGGGCAATGGAATGTGGAGTTTCTGGAACAGGCAAAAAACAAAACAGGATTAGCATACGAAAAAATCCAACAGGAAGAGTATACAAAAGTACTAGAAAATCTAGTCAGCCGGAACTGGAGTTTACCACTGTGAGTATACGAAGAACTGGCGAAGTCTGATGATCGAACCGGGGTTTTAAGCAGCAGCAGGTGAGTGATGGTAATCTGTGATGATGAGAAACAGGAGCGGAGGTGAGTTGGTGGAAAACGGAAAGTAGGTCAACCACGCCCAGCCAGGAATACAGACAAACAGATAGACAAACAAACAGAAAAAAGGAGAAGGAGGTACCGCAAATCCTCACAGCCTGACTGCAACGTCCTGGCCATCCTTGTATTACTTGTACGATGATGCATATAAATAGCTTATTCTGTCGAAAAATGAAATTTCTGCACTTTTAAGCCATAATGACAAAAAAATTTCAAGGCTTATGAAAGTTTGTTTGAGGTTTACATTTTTTTTTTTTTAAAGTCTTTCCTTTTCTCGATCAAAATGTTAAAAATGTTTGCATGTCTTGCAGTGCGAATTGGCTCTGATAACTAGCCTGGTGGGTGCAACCAACCCACAGCCAAACATCTATAATTAGACCCTCCAGAAAAACGCGGGCAAAAATCCTTGATTATGCGGGCTAAAATCCTTGATTATGCGGGTTAAAATCATTGATTATGCGACATTTTTGCTTCTTGTTCTTGGCTATTTTCGCACCTCGATTCACTATTGCGCCAGAAATTTTTTACATCGGCGGACCCGGGGCCAAATTATGGCCCAAAAGGCCATGGCTAGGGATTCCGTTCGTCGCTGAGGTCTTTACATGAGTCAGACGTCTGTCCGTCTGAAATAGGTGCCGGAGTAGTCTCTTCTGGACACAACTCTCTCTTCATACTCAGACCAAGGTTTTACTTCTTGACGAACTTTTATGTAGCAGGTCTTATGGCGGCTCGGTAAAAGCGCAACAACGATTATCTTTGATGTGAAACGCTAATTTATAAGTGATTCGGAAAAAAGAAAATATAATTTCTATTTTGTTTTCGTCAAAACTCTCTTCTCTAGGTGGACTAGCCACTAGTAATACTAAGTTAATCTGGGGGGTCTTTTTGCGCTTAAATTGGCGTATTAGTCGTTTTTACCGCGTGATAAAATTTTCCGGGCGTATAAATTAGTTGTTCCCGGCGTATTAGGGGCGCGTAAAAAAGTTTGTTTCAACTCTCTTTTTTTTCAATTCGAGGTAGAATAACTGCACTTCATCTACTACGTACTAGCTGCACTGCGTAGTCGAGCGCGTAGTGTCTTCCATTCTGTTGTGGTATCGCACCTTGCACACCGTTGTGAGTGTGTTGCTCTGTAAGACGATTTTCTGTTCTGGCCCGTTTCCGTCAGCGGCTACAAAAAAGTTGCCTTCACCCCCCCTTTGATAAGACGCGCGGCACGCTTACACCCACAACCTCGTATGCAGAATCTTTTTTAGCTGCCACCTGCTGGGTGAAACTAAGTAAGTTTGTAAGCTTTACGAAAGACGGCGACGCCTGTTCTTTCGGTTTGGGGGGTTGAGTGCAAGTGGCTCCGTAGTTGTGGAGGGTTTGGGAAAGCTCCCGATGCGTCTTTGCTTCACTCATCGGATGTTCTAATTCGACAGTCATTGCTTGCTCATTTACTTGTCTTACGCTCTTACTCAACAAACACGCACTTCTTCACACACACACACACACACACACACACACACACACACACACACACACACACACCACACCCAACACACACAACACACACACACACACACACACACACACACAACACACACACACACACACACCACACACACACACACCACACACACACACACACACACACACTCACTCTCTCAACACTAATTTTATAGGGGTAACGGAAAATGTTATTTTATTTGTAACTTACACAAATTAACTTATCCTTTCCCCAAATTGCAATCACCGTCCAACACAAACCTCTCTCTTATTTATTCTGTCGGGTGATAAATTTTTTTTTTAGATCATAAAAAGCGTGAAAGG
>NW_011368137.1:136463-141892 GCF_000735185.1 Notothenia coriiceps | reverse complement strand
GTGGAGTTTAATAATAGCAGATATTGAGTAAGCATTGATTTAGCTATTTTTACATCACGACAAGTCTGTAAGACTGTTTTATATCAAGGTTTTTCAGGTTTCTAGGTTACAAAGGAACATTGTCTTATTGGTATTTGAGTTTGAAGCAAGCAACACTGAAGTAAAGTCATTGGTACAGTATGCTGATAAACAATGGTTATAAACAGTTTATGTACAGTAACATAGACGTTTTTTACCTCAAACTTACCAAAAGTTACTATCCACAAATAGATAAACAAAGGTATTGGCCATAATTTAAAGAACCTCTTCTGATTCTTTCCGGAAAAAGTTATCTCATGTGATTATTGGATAAATTACTGTCCCAGTGTTTTTTTTTCAGAGCCTGGCAGTGATGAGTTCCGAATGTTTGTTGTGTGACTTAGAAACAGGACTAAGATGGTGTCTGACAAAAAATGTCTTACTTTTTAGGACTATTCCAATCTTTACCTTTCACAAAATCAAGGATTTTTTGTGTCTAACCAAACCTCTTCATACCAAATACTTTAAGTAGCCTCAAATTAACGACAGATTAACCATAGAGTTGGCAAATAGAAAAACGATTCAATTCAAGATTCAAGGATTTATTGTCATTTGCACATTAGCTAGAGTGTAGATATTGCAATGAAAAACTTAAGTCACAGGCTCCTCCAGTGCAACATGAATATAGGACATAAAACAAATTAAACTAGTAAAACACATGAAAGATCATAGAAAATGTTTGTAGTGCTCATTATTGTTTGACACGTAGATTTGAAAAAGGATTCAGATTATTTTCGTATGCAACAGTAACAATACAATAATACAGTAAACCATTTCATGTGAAAATCCTGCATTTAGAGTTTTATAAATGTGAAACTTAACATGGATTTGTATGTTTTTGGAACTCTCAAGAATAATAAAATGTGCCTGGTTTTGATTTAGTTAAAGATGATGCTCTCTTCAAACAAAACATTGATTATGTTTAAATGACTAAATGGTAGACAGGCAAAAGCAATCTGACCCAGGCTTACTGCAGTGACTAATTATGCGGTTGTGTGTGATATAGGTTTTTGTGCATGTAAACCCCCCCCCCCAACTGAAACGCCTCCATTGGACTCCTTTGTTTAATTCTGTAACATAGTGACATCAATACTTGCACTTCTATTGGCTAGCGCTCCGACTCGTACGTGATAGGCTAAGCTAACCAAGCAGAGCAGACTTGGCTCTGGTTTCAGGCAGAGGGTGAAAAGAGGTGCTGCAGCACAGGCAGTATGAGAAAAATAAAGAGCTTTTGGAACATTGAAGCATGGAGACATGTCACAGTTGAGGCACAAAATACTAATATGAACCTGAAAATAGCAGAATAGGTTCGCTTTAATTGTTGTTATCCTAATGGGATATTTGTCAAAGCATGGATTGAACATAAACCATAACACAAGATATGAAGACAGTATTTGTAAAAAAAACAACTAAATGTTGTATTCCCTTCCTCCAGGTCTGTATCCAGGTCATGTAGTCATATCAAGGCTGGGCAGTGTGGTGACATTCAGCTCTTCACGCCTCTTTTTAACCAGCTATCAGGGTAAGTAGCTGCAGCCTGGGCCTGCGGGCCCCTGGGCCTCCTGAGGCTGTCTGGTGTCTCCGCCCAGAATCCGGCAGCGTCTCGGTCAGGGCCCGGAGAGCCTGCACACAACCAGTCATGCCATTAAGCATCTGTGCACTCTGGGAACCCATGCCAAGCAGAGAACCTGTTTTCTGATGGAAGATGTGAACAACTCTACATCGTGCTCAGGACTCTAGTCCATTCTCTGCCTTTCCTGCCATATGTCGCCCAAAAAGAGGAAAGCCCATTTAAATATACCGAAAATTAGGTTCTGCTTCATCTCTATCGAGCATGTTTGTGTCCTTGTATACTATCTACCACCTGCAGCTGAGCTTAGCATGGCTCTATCGTCACGTCCGAGTGTACACAGAGCTGACTTACGATCTGTTTCTGATAAACCTCCGTCTTTGTCAAACACGCATCCTGTTGGCAGACACAAGCCGGTGTTATCCTGTAACACACACAACTGCACACCAGAGCTGGAAACATGTTTGCAATCCAAATCCATTAGCTAAACTGTCACAGTGATCGGAGGCCTCTGCGTTTCTGGGCGGACAGTTACCGGGGCTACAGAAAAGTTTCAGGGAATATATATTTATATATATAGAACTGTAGTGCAGAGGCCCTGTTGCTCACAGAGTCCTTCAACAAGACATCTCAAACTGCTACGTTTAGTTATAAAACCCCAGCTAAAATCTTGCCTTGGGCAGCAAATTGGTCAGGGCCGGCACGAGTACATTTAGTACGAGTACGGTATTAACTACAATTTCGAGGTTCTTGTACTTTCCTTGAGTATTTTTAATTCATGCTACTTTATATTTTAACTCACAATCCAATATTGCAGTTTTATTCCTCTACATTTATCTGAAAGCTTTAGTTAATAGTGACTTTACACATACAGATTATTACCTTAAACTAAATATAAATCGACTAATACATAAACATTTCCATATAATTATAAATGACAAAGCTCCACGTATACCAGACGTGATGAACACATCAATGCATAAGTAATCATACTGCCATAATTTAATAAATATGATGGGCCATATACACAAGTTATTGAGCCGTTTCCGCTCTACATCCTGAACTCCACCCTTCGATGCAATGCACTTCCGTTTTGGCGGACTGGGTTTGTTTTGCTAGCTAGCTCCGTTGTGCCGACAAAGCACTGATATCGCAGAGACAAAGAGGATATAACAATTACAACATGAAGAAAAGTGGTTCGGGAACTACGTGTGCGGTAGTTGGTTGCAATCACTCGAGAAAGCACCTGAACGAGTGGTTAGATAGAGAGTGCTACGACCACAAACCAGCTACGAAGAGGCAATGTCCATGCGCTCCATTGTTGACATTTTTTCGCAAGCCTGATACCGACTCGGAATCAAGGACCTGGCTGAAGGCATTGAATTTAAAGAAACCACCCCGCAACGTTTTTGTTTGTTCCTATCACTTTGTTGACCAAAAACCAACCAAGGATAATCCTTTCCCAGCGTTGTGGTTGGGGTACAATCGCCCTCCCCAGCCAAAGAGACGTCAACTCACCCAGCGGACCACTGCCTCCCCCCAGATAAAGAAACGCAGACTTGAAGCTGAGGGTAAGTTCAGCAACTTTAGCTATGAAGCTGACAATACTGTTAATTATGAATAAGTTGTCATACACTAACATTGCTACCGGTATTTTGCTAAGGCAGTTGATTGTTTTGGAGATGGGACAAACAATGCCCAGGACGGCTACTTCATTAATGTGTGTGGTGTGTGTGTGTGGTTGTGTGTGTGTGTGTTGTGTGTGTGTGTGTGTGTGTGTGTGTGTGTGTGTGTGTGTGTGTTGTGGTGTGTGTGTGTGTGTGTGTGTGTGTGTGTGTGTGTATGTTGGTGTGTGTGTGTGTGTGTGTGTGAGTTAGATATGATTAGTAGATAGCATAGATACTTTATATGATACCCAAATACCTGCCTGACGAAACTGATAGATGATGCTAGATCAGATAGATGTACGGATACCGTCCATCACTTCCATAAATGCCACACAGAAACCTGTCAGTCCATCGCCAGTAGACTGCAGCCTGGACACCACACCATGCGATGCACTAACCCAATGGCGAGGATCTCATCACAATATTGACCCATGCTCCTACTGTATATGCTAACTGAAACCCTGTCAGCTGTGCTGTGGAGAGCCTGGAGCGCTGCTACAACAACATATCAAAGATACCAGTACACAATAGGGAAGGATACGTAAAATATTGACCGACCACATACTAAGATACTTGCATTGATCCACCAATCAGCACGTCTGCTAAATAGAGCTAGGCCTCACAGTGCGTGGCAGAAAATGGGTCCTACTGTTGACTAGCACCTCCGGTCATTGATGATGCATAGGTCGGCCGGGCTGTCATACAGGAGTGGCGTATGCTTGCAACTTGTTCAGCCCCTGGTGACGGCTGCTCTCACACACGACTCGAGCCCTCGCACACACAACTTCACACTGGATGCCCACAGACCAAACAAATGGAGGACTCTATGCACCCACCCATACTCACTCATCCAACGACACAGTCTGTTAAAACATAGTACAAGGCCACACAGTGCGGAGGCAAAATGCGGTCCTTACTGTTGACTAGCACCACGCTGTCACCATGAATGACTCGATAACACAAACACACGTACACCGGCTCTGTATACAGGATGGGCGTCAATGGTTCCAATTTATTCACACCTCAGCCGTGACGGTGTGTTCCTTCCAGTACGCCACAATCAATACCCTTCTGTTGCTTGACCATCCTGCCATGCCTTCGAGCTCGAAGCTAAACACTAACACCAATCAAAATTCTTAAGGCTAAGATATTGCCTCACGCTGACTCAGAATGCTGTACGAATACAATCACATGGGCCGCATTGTGATTGAGTCACTGGATTGACCGTGATGGGTGAACAGTTCAAGAGTCCTGATCGCCCTGGCTTCCCAAGAGGATACAATTCGTGCCACCATGCCCTTGTCGTTTCAGGAGGAACTACCCTCGAACACCCTGCATCATTGTACTGTCTGCCGAAAGTTGCTGCCAGAGTACGCCACAAACCCCGACTCAAGGGAGTGACACTTTCAGCCAGTACAAATCACGCAACACTGTGAAATATCTTTGTCACTGTGGCCCTAATGGGGCTTTAATCATGTTTATTCTGACGCCCATTGCTGGTCAGGAGGCAGCGAAAGTTTATCCCATGGACAGTGGGTTCTAGACTATTCCTGAGGCGTGGTTGGATTGACCGGTCGCTGGGTGGACGTGGGCTGTCGACCGATTAGAGACTTGGCTTGTGATGAGAGAAGCGGTCAGTTTGAACCACCTGCTTTTCACCCTACAGCGCATCCTGGCAATTTGACACATATGAGTGAGACAGACATCGCAGGCATGAAAACATACGAAAAAGATCTATACAGCGAAAAGTACGCCAACATGATACCCGAAAACATCCCACAAGTGTGAAACGGAGAGCAAAGAGTCCAGAAGACTGACAGACGTCCTCTCTACAGAAATTAATAATCACCGAACCCTGTTTCCCATACAAACGCATAATAGGCCCGAAACTGACAAACATTCTACTAAACGGAATCTAGTGCAGGCCTAGTTAACCTGGAACGCTCCACTGAATCATGAGCTGCCCTACGTGAAAACAGGTTAGACTGCTTAGCCTCTGTGATTACCTTGTCTACCCTGAAACACCCCACCCTGTAGTTTTCATTAACTCATAACATACAGAATACCAAATAAAAACAACAATATACTTGCACTGACATTGAGTCCTATTTATA
>NW_011368137.1:130726-136418 GCF_000735185.1 Notothenia coriiceps | reverse complement strand
TGATGATAAACAGGAGCGGAGGTTGTGAGTTTGTGGAAAACAGAGAGTAGGTCAAACACGCCCAGCCAGGAAGACAGACAAACAGATAGACAAAGCAAACAGAAAAAAGGAGAAGAGGTACCGCCAAATCCTACAGCCTGACTGCAACGTCCTGGCCATCCTTTGTATACTTGTACGGATGATGCACGCTATGAAATAGCTTATTGCTGTCGAAAAATGAAATTTCTGCACTTTTAAGCCATAATGACAAAAAATTTCAAGGCCGTTTATGAAAGTTTGTTTGAGGTTTACATTTTTTTTTTTTAAAGTCTTTCCTTTTCCTCGATCAAAATGTTAACAAAGATGTTTGCATGTCTTGCAGTGCGGATTTTTGGCTCTGAGTAACTCAGCCTGGTGGGTGCAACCAACCCACAGCCAAACATTACTAATTAGACCCTCCAGAAAAACGCGGGCCAAAAATCCTTGATTATGCGGGCTAAATCCTGATTATCGGGTTAAAAATCATTGATTATGCGAAAGTATGCGGAAGTTGCCAAAATACTAGATTTTTTTGTTAAATAGTGGGCTGTCTTATTTATTCTCTCTCACACACAACCTTGCACTAACGTTAAACCCCTGTTCCTATTCCAATTAAACACATTTCAATGTTTATTTATTTGTAAAAGCATGGGGATATTTTAATCACACTCTCTCCACACACACACACACACACACACACACACACACACACACACACACACAACACACAACACACACACACACACACACACACACACGACACACACCACACCACACACACACACACACACCACACACACCACACACTTCTTCCGCCTCATTCTGTTTCTCATTTACTCGTTCGTTATCTCGACAGCTTAATCTTGTAGGCTACGTCACTTCGTTTCTTCGTAGCCGCTCGGAAAGGGTTTGGGAGTGTTGATGCCTCGGTGAACGTGAGTTGTTTGGCTTTCTTGTCCGCAGCAGCAGAAAGCATTTTCGAATGTTTGAATGAATCAAAGTGGGTCGTCACCGTCGATTTTTTCTAAGACGTATGCTCCAACACACAGTTGCACGGGGTGCAGAATAGTTTCCCCCCACTTCCGTGAAAAACATCGGGGTACTGCTTTGCCCGGTCTTTAGCAGAAATGTTCGTTGTGTGAGTTCCACACGTTCACTCTATGGTGTTGTTTACCTTCTGTGATGCGCGAGCTGATGACGTCACGTCATCATCATCACTACTTCACGTCAAGAAGATGAGTTAACTTTTTTTTCTCTCAACTTTGTGTGGAAAAATGCGGGGATTATGCGGCCTTTTGATAAATATGCGGCCTTTTAAAAATATGCGCCATTTTGCTGATTATGCGGTAAATTCGCGTTTTTCTGGAGGGTCTAATCATAATGATCACAGTCAGGTGGACTCATTCTCTCAAACTGCTTTTGTTTTATTTTATATAAAAAAAAAAGGTCTTATGAATATTTAACGCAAATGTATTTCTATTAGCAACAAGCGAAAATAGCTCGTATCTGGACATTATTTTCAAGCAGTTCTTCATTTGAACCAGACTCATACTTCTCTCTAACACAGGTTTCTCTGATGAGCCTGGATAAGTCTCCTCTCTGCAGACTGATACATTTCTGGATGCTGTTGCTTAGGGATCGGTACCGAAACCCGGTATTAAACGGGCCCAGGGGCTACATTTTTTAAAGACCGCGTTATCACTAAGCTCCAGCTTTATCGGTTTTGTTTTCGTTACTGGAAAAATGTAAAACAAATACAAAACAGGTTTCAGATTTATTATTGCTACACAAAATGTTATCTTGCACATTTATAGAACCAACTACGTTTTTTTATTTGCAAAATCATTATTTCCGCTTTCTTTACTCCAGAAGAGGATCTCTCTCTCTCTCTCTCTCTCGTCTGTGCGCGAGGGGCGGGGCATCTCACTCACGCTGCAGCGCCTTGCACACAAAGATCTGCTTGGGACGGAGAGGACGCAGCGCTCAAATGATACTCTACAAGGCTCAATGTGGACAATCAATGCTCGTTAGCAATGAGCATATTCGCCTTTGCGCGGTAAAACAAGCAATCTGTCCAAACAGCTTGAGTGGGCGGGGCCTATGGGGATCTTCCATTTAAAGTGATGTTTAACACTCAGTTAATGGTGCTCATTCACTGGCGCTTCCACAAACAACAACCAACATAATTATTACATTCAAATGAAGTACATTATTCAAGTTTACATTAACTTTGGATAATAACACGGGAGAAATGAGCGGACGCACTCTCTTTTCCTCTCTCCCTCTCTCTCTCTCTCCTGACAGCCTGTCAGTATCGTGTCATGCAGCTCACTGATCCACTAATGAGTGACCCAACAGTGAAGAATAAATATATTTATAACTAGTTTAGCTTGTTCCAGACCAGAGGTAGATAAACTAGCTAAGTGTGTTAGGTCTAACTCTTAGTGTGTGTTTCGCTCCGCTCACCAGTCCGTCACAGCGGGTGGAGCTGAAGGATTTCTGCTTCACAAACATTGTCTTTTTCTGACACCTTAAAATACTGCCAGGCTGGTGAAGCCATTTTGACGAGCTTGTTTTGCCGCGCACAGAGAAAAGTGTAATGTATTTTACGTCAACATTTTAGGTCATGCGATCGGCTCTCGCGATCGGCATTTTTAGAGAGCACCGATCGATCGGCAGAGAGTGAGTATCGGCCGATATCGATCGGAGCTTCCCTAGTATTAAGTGTTTCCCACAGATCTAAAATATACTTTTGGTGGTAGCTGGGCACGAGGGGGGAGCTTTAACAACATTAACATGAACCTTTCTGTTGGTCGCTTGTTAGCAGACCCTTCACGCGATAGCGGAGCGAAAAGGTACAGGAGGCGTAGAGCGAGGGATCATTGTCCACTAGTTAATCGATGGCGTCGTGCTCGCGGATGGATACAAAAAAAACAAGAGTAAATCTACTTGCTGTTACTTACTGCAGGTATGTTATGTGTTCTAGCAGCCCAGAATCTACACTAAAAAAAGCAATGCCAATTATGTTTCCAATTTGTTTAGTTTTTCCCTTATAAAACCTAACAAAAAGAACCGATAAAAATACTATTCAAGTACCGGATTGTTAAACAGTTTATGTAAGAGTAGCAGTAGGCTACTGTTCAAATCTTAACGACACCCATCCCTACTGTTGCTGTAGGCTGGCATTCATGGTAAACTACAAGGCTCTGCAGAGCAGATGGGCTGAGTGAGGAGGAAGTAACACATGTCAGGGGCGGCAGCAGAATAAGAGGCGGGCATATGCTCTCTCTTTGTGGCCTGGCCTTGCCGCTTCACCGGACAACATGGCAGAGATACACATCTGACCCAAAATAATATCCTCACAGATGGAAAAACCCAACGTCGCCGTGGCTCAAACTCCTGGCATTTACAATCACGCACTCGTCTTTTCCATCTGGGTTTTCTTGAGGCTATTTTAAGAAGTGTTCTTGTGACTGAGGCGCAGAAAAGCAGCGAGGTAGAAGAAAAAACTTGGCTGTTGGAGATCCCTGGAGGAAGGCCGAATTTATCCCCGACGTCTCTGAGTATTGACAAGTTGCATCTCGGCTTACACCCTGAAAAGGTTGAGACGGAGAGCAACTGAGGCTCTCAGTGCTCTCTGTCTACACTGCTGCCTATCGGCAAAATAAATCACACCCAACCATTGTTAATTCTCAAGAATGATGTTGATTAATGACTTGTGTTTCAAATGTCTCGATTTATTTGCCCTCTTTCTAAAAACGAACAACATGTGCTTGACCTACATTTTGCGGCAGTGGAGTTTAATAATAGCAGATATTGAGTAAGCATTGATTTAGCTATTTTTACATCACGACAAGTCTGTAAGACTGTTTTATATCAAGGTTTTTCAGGTTTCTAGGTTACAAAGGAACATTGTCTTATTGGTATTTGAGTTTGAAGCAAGCAACACTGAAGTAAAGTCATTGGTACAGTATGCTGATAAACAATGGTTATAAACAGTTTATGTACAGTAACATAGACGTTTTTTACCTCAAACTTACCAAAAGTTACTATCCACAAATAGATAAACAAAGGTATTGGCCATAATTTAAAGAACCTCTTCTGATTCTTTCCGGAAAAAGTTATCTCATGTGATTATTGGATAAATTACTGTCCCAGTGTTTTTTTTTCAGAGCCTGGCAGTGATGAGTTCCGAATGTTTGTTGTGTGACTTAGAAACAGGACTAAGATGGTGTCTGACAAAAAATGTCTTACTTTTTAGGACTATTCCAATCTTTACCTTTCACAAAATCAAGGATTTTTTGTGTCTAACCAAACCTCTTCATACCAAATACTTTAAGTAGCCTCAAATTAACGACAGATTAACCATAGAGTTGGCAAATAGAAAAACGATTCAATTCAAGATTCAAGGATTTATTGTCATTTGCACATTAGCTAGAGTGTAGATATTGTAACCATTCTCAAACAAGGTGTAGAGGGTTAGGTTTTTTTGTCAGAGACGGAACCCGTACAGGGGTCTCACCGGATGGTCTACCGAATACCCGTGTACCTGGACCAACACCCGGTCGAGGAAGGCGGGACCCTTGGGGTCTTGCGACAGGCTAGACCCGCCGGTGTCTGTCGGGAGTCTCCGAGGGGTTCCACCGGACCCCGTTCCGGGGTCCGACCAGTCCCGATTGGGAAAATTTTGGGACCTATGCCGACCCAAATTTTTCTTCCGGCAACCCTTCTCGACTTACAGTTCGGTGTTGACGGGGGTCCCGGAACTATTACTTTGGATTCTACTTTGGGAGCTATCTGGTCTGGGATCCCTTCCTTATGTTAAAATCAACAAAAAAAAGTTTATGACAGAAGTCAATAGAACACAATACCAAATACAAGTTAGGTACGAAACTGTTATAGGTAAATCCTATTTGTTGTAATTCGCTTGGAATAAGGCGGATAAGTAAAGTATAATCATAACAACGGAGTTGAACACTGTACAGAGGCTACGAAGTTACAAGGCGTTTTCGAGAAATAAAAAGAGTAATTGACGACACGCGTCGTTGGAGAAAAGTGGGAGACGGACTTTTGGTCTCCGGTTCAGACGAGACGACACAGATCCGAATCGGATAGTGCATGCCTCAGCCTCGCGATCGGTTATCCTTCACGTTCAAACTACAGGTGATACAATGTCTTAATTTTGTTTCCTCAGGTTACCTCCGCAAAGTCAACCCCCCCCCCAAATGTACGTGTGTTTTTGGATATAGTGTGTTGTTGGCGTATTAATCAGTGAGACGTCATTCGGACCCCAGTCTAACGAAAACGGACAGATGGTAAATCAGTAAATTGTATTAGTTACAAAACAACTTCTCTCGTAGTAGAAATTGATTTAGTTTTGGTCCGTGTAAAATAAATAAGAACTCTCAAGGTTTTGTGTATGTTTAGGGTACAATTCAAAGTGTGTTAAATATTTTTGAGATTTACGTCCTAAAGTGTAACTTTACCAAATGACATAATAACATAACAATGACAACGTATGCTTTTTATTAGACTTAGGAAAAAGTTTAGATGCACAGTTTGTTATATTTACTCGTGATGTTTGTAAAAGATACTAGAAGTACACAAAAATGATCAAATAAACAAAAATACAGGATATAAGTACAACGTGACCTCCTCGGACACTGAATTCAAA
>NW_011368137.1:126205-130681 GCF_000735185.1 Notothenia coriiceps | reverse complement strand
TCACCTGAGGGGATTTTACTTTGTGAATGAGTTTTGTTTGTAAAATGATGTTCCCAATATAAAAATGTAAAAAGTGGAACAACAACATCAGGGATGGGCAACTTTGATGGTGGTGGGGGCCACATCATTTATGTACTGGCCACCAGGGGGCCGCAGATTCACTTGGAACACACACACACAGACAAATTCCATGTATTGTATGTAATTATTAACAAATATACTAAGTCTGACATCTTCATTGACATTTTACAATCTTTCAGAGAACATCCTCTAATAAGCTCACTAAACAAATATCAGTTCACAGAAATTTTATTTCATTTTTACAAGTGGCATGTTTGTATTGAACAGGTTATTAAACAGTAGAATAAAACTATTTTAAACAATTGGAAAACACGGAAATTGTGTGTGCATTAAGATGAACCATTAAGATGACATAAACATGAAGTCATGAACACTAACCCAGACATTAGTTGTCTAACTTGAACCTAAGACACTTGTGGCCTGTCTCTGCATTCCCCTTATTCCACAATAAGGTGAATGTCAACACAGACACCTGTCAACTCACACTCTGCTGTTCCTCAGCGCCGCTCCCCCTCCCTCCCACTGAAATTATGAATGAAAAGCGTATAGTAATCATAGATAACACGGCAGGGTCCGTGACAGTTTGTTTTCATCTGATTTCAAACAAAGTCTTGGTTTATAGAATATTAAACTTGTTTCGCCAAATTCAGATGATAAATACAACTTTTAAGCTTGTAAAGGCATAATTACAAGCGGTAACTTAACGTCACAGCAGGCATAACAACAGCCGGCGTTTGTGTGTTACAATACGCACAAACGCGTCACAGATTATTTCGCGGTATTTGGCTGCCGAACGAGATCATGTACGCAGCGAAGTAACTAAGAGTCTAGTGGATGGTATCAGTACTACAAGTAAAACAAAAGAAAAATTAATTACGTTGTTTATAAATTAATCTGAGGGCCGCAAAAAGAGGAGGTGGGGGTTGCGTGCGGCACCCGGGCCGCCCTTTGCCCATTCCTGCTACATGCAGGGCACCCACCTGCACAGGCCTTGTTTGGCTTTGGTTCTACTATGGCAGCCTTGCCAACTAGTCCTATAATCCACAGGGTGAATAAAAATGGATTTGGCTGGGACAGACGCTCAGTAAGCCGCCCTAAACCAGCAGGCAGGATCGTCCACAACACAGATTCTCTCCTGTACATCGTCATTTTTTACAGGTCATACATTTCTCTGCTATAACGCCAACCTAAACACATTTTTACACCAAAATGTTTAATCGGAAATTTGATTCAGCATGAAAATAAGGGAAACAAAGCAGCCTAGCCAGAATTTTTCACTTGTCCAAATAAGCATTTAAATCCCAGTGATTATAATTAGATATGGGACAATATCAAATGTTTTCCAAAGTCATAATAAAATACAAAACACTCCCAACAAGTTTAATTCAATTTGTTCTCCTTTTTTTTGTATATATAGGGGGACCTCATTATCTGTGATGCAAGTAAGGGTATTTAGTTTCTTAAGATTTAGGGTACAGTGATCCTGTTTTAATTCAATTTTAAGGGTTTGAGGCACATTTTTATCGTTATGACATCATAAATGGCAATTGTATTGATCAGGAAAATCGTTACATTGTTCATATAATTCCATGACTAAGAGATTGAGTCAGGTGATCAGTCTAATGGTAGACAGAGAAACCTCTGAATATTCTTCTTCATGACTGAACGCTTGACACTCTTCATTATGATTTGGTTTTTCCACCAGTAGAGCACTATCACTGCACGTGTTAGTGGAGGACTGTCAGTGTTTCCTGGCACGCCGTCCTCTCCTCCTCCGTCTCCAGAGGCCTCGGACAACAGACGGGTCACAGCGAAGCCACATTTTAAATCCGGTGTGCAGATGGACACCAGTAGTGGTTCTAAATCCTGAGCACCTTGGCACCGGGCGGCACAGAGAGGGCAGAGCGGACCTACACTGATACGCCTTCATGTCAGGATTGTGATTCTTCAGTGAACCACATGTTGGAACATTTGTACCTGTGATCAGAGCTGCCGCACTGTGTACGGTTAAAAGAATGTCCCCTCGTTATATTTGAACTATTATTTATGTTTTGTGGTTTTATGCTCAAATGCTCCATTTACAATTACAATAAATAAATAAGAATTTTTGAAATGGGATGTATTTTTTGATAATTCCAGTATTTTATTGGCTGAAATTATTCCAATGTGCTGCAGTTGAAACTTCAGGTTAGACACTTAAAATCTGTAAATCATTATTTAAGCTTTCCTGGTTGAAATTGTATTTAATTTCTAGTTTGCTTTATTTTATTAAATTAATAAGTAAACATTTATTATTTACCAATAGAAATAAAAGTAGAGGGATTTGTGCTGTCATCAAATACTTAACCTGGTACTTGTGGAACCGCATTTCTTTTTCCACCTTAATTAACAACACTAACTTAAAATGTGCTTAATTGTGTCTCAAAAGAAAACGTTTTAAGACGAGTTCAGCACAAAATATCAACCAAGAGCAGTTCTGTAAAAATGATCGGTAAATTACCAGCTCTGAGATTGTTCTGGTCTAACCATGCCTATCACGCACAATGTGTTGGTGCTTGCCAATAGAAGTGTGAGTGCTACATAGTGATGTCACTTTGTCACAGAAGTAAACAAAGGAAACCAATGGAGGCGTTTCAGGCAGGGGGGAGTGTGTGTGAGAGAAACTCCCTCTGGAGGGAACTTTGACCTTGCAGACCACGCACACAAACCCTAGAACACACTACAGGAAAGGGAAAACCCCAAAAAGCCTAATAGGGCCCCTTCAATGTAATACTTTAGAGTTTTGGAAAAAACGATAACTTAAATGTATCTCTTAGAGCTTAGAAATGTAGCCAAAAAGGGCATTTTCTTTTTATATATTTAGACTAAACAATACATTGAGTCATTGCTTTAGTTTTAATGATCACCTTGATCATGATTTTCCCCCACACAGTCCTTCCTCTCCTCTTACTCTCCATTTCCTCTTCCCTAGCCTCATTTCCTCGTTTCTCCATCAGTTCCTGCTGCTGTTGATTCACCAGCTCGTGCCAACAAAGTGAGTTTCCTAATGCTCACAGATCACCCAATCGTCCGCCTGACCTTGCATTACAAGGGTTTGGGTCACCGGTCGTGTGCTCACCTAATTCCACAAATTGTGTCCGGAGCTCCTTTTCTGTCGAGCCCAGCACTTTGGTTTCCATTTATAGCGCAGAGCTTTTCAGGATTCTTATCATTATCATGAGCTTCAGCCCGGCTGAATTCCTAATGACAGCACCTCCACACTGTTGTAATGGGTAACGAACCACAATCATATTAAGCCTGAGTGGACTGAGTGTCACACAGGCCAGTATTTCTTAGTGCCTTCATGTTTGAGGGTGGGAACGCTATGCTGACGAGTCTGAACAACTGATTTAAAGCTGGTCGTGCAGCATGGCCTGGCTGGCTGAGGGAGAAATCCACAGGATGCTTGGTACAGCATGTGTGTGTGCATGTCAAATGGCATCATTGAGACTGAGAGACTTCTTTTTGAGATCTATTTGTGTGTGTTTACAGTAAATCAAGCAGCAGAAACACAATACAAAGGGGAATAGAGCAAATTGTCCAGGTTAGACTTTAAAGAGGACATATTCTGCTCATTTTCTGAGGTTCTCACAGATTTGCAGTCATGTTTTTTAAATAATAAAATAAACAGTATACATTTCCAAGATTGACTCCCAGTATAATTGTTGTACTTGCCAACAAGCATTACTACAGTATGCAACACATGCGGTTTTTTCTTGGTTGGAAGTCAAAGACCAATAGTGCAAAGCTGAAACAAACCCTGTTCACTAAATATTCACAATAGTTGATTTAATGTACAAAACTCATGTCAACTTAAATCATTGCATACTGATTTCTACAAGCCACACGCTTGTAGAAATGTATGCAATCAGATTTAAGTTGACAAAAGTGCCCAAAAGTGTATTATTTTCTTCTTAAGCACGTAAAATATACACCATCTTAACTTTGCAAGTTTTGTAAGTTCCTCCATCATGTACGATGGAGGAACTTGGTAACAAAAGTACAGGAAGCGCAAGATTGAAAACATTTAATTGAATGTAATATTTAAACGTCAAATAAATAAATAAACAACCCAAAAAAAAAGTTATTCTTTATTTTGTTTTCAACTTACTCCAGGGTTAAGAACATTGTGGTGGCATATTTAATCTCTTCTCTTTGCTGAGATGCTTAATGTTATTAACGCGTTAACATGGCAGCCCTAATTTGTATGCACGATCCTTCTATAAATACATATATATATATATATATATATATATATATATATGAAAACTAGATATAGGGTCATTTTCTGCACATGTCAATAGCAGTTGACTATCATTTTTGAAAAGGAAAATACTATTTATAAAAAATATATGT
>NW_011368137.1:110784-126165 GCF_000735185.1 Notothenia coriiceps | reverse complement strand
GTCGTGTCCTTGGCAGTCTTAGCTTCTTCCCTGTATTTCGATTTCTCTGTTTTGTCTCACGTGTAAGTGAATCTTGCTCACAAACAAAGAGGAAATCATCAATTAGCACTGTCACATTGACAGCCAAATATAGACAGGCATTAGAGCCGCAGAGATATGTGTCATAACAACTGCACATCATGCTCAACGACTAAACGAGGATTAGTCATCTCAGGGGCTAATTGTATTCTTAGACAACTGCTTCAGTGGCTGTGTTGTGGCTGGGAAAATACAATGTTATTTGAACTGCACACATGAAAAGAAAATATTTAATTTCTGTAGCGCTGATAAAAGAGCTGATATAGGCACTGAGCGATGGTGGAGTTTTAACACGACCCAAGAGAGAGAGTGTGCATTTTACCTCCTATTTGCATCCCATGATTATTTTATTAAGATGCATTTGAATACTGCAGCAGATTAAGGTTGCAATCTAAGCTACAATTTAAGCTAGGTATTCAATTTTGTAGGAACTCCAAAGCTACTGATATCATCATAAATATAATATTTTTACTTAAATGTTGTTTTTAACTGCAGTGAATAATTAGCTATTTAATGTACGCGCAGTGCACATCCTGCACTTATATATTTATCCAGCCACCCACACATGCATACACACATTTGCTTTGCTGGAACAAAACCCTCCGGCTCCAAGACAACCTTTAATAACGAATGCATTATTGTTACACAGAATAATGTGTTTACTTTTGATCATTTTCCTTCAGGCCTCTTGAGCCTTCATGGTGGAAATCATGATAAATCAGCTGCTTTTATTGTGTTAAAATGCCGGTCAGGGGTCATTCCATATTGTATATCCATAAAGAGCTGAAGGATATCCAGGAGGTCATTGCAGTTTAAGGTTTGCGAGAATCAGCTGTGCCTGGCTGGAGAGTCTAAATGAATGCATTCAGTCAGAATGAAATACTTGTCTAAAGCTTGCGTCATTTCACGGCTGCATTTTAATCCAATATCAATGAACAGAGAGTATGATTCATCAAGAAAAGAACAAAATCACGAGTCAATCAACATCAGTTTTCCTGTACTCTTCACATGGCTAGGAACAATAAAGACTGAGCTTCTCAATACAGCACAGACAGAATCTGCCAAGCCAGCAGCACAGAACTGATTATAATCCAAACACAAGGCAGCCATAAACATGCCTTTAATCATAATATGGACAAGAGGAGTGACATGGAACATACTTAGTTCTTAATCCAAACTCCAGGGGATCTGTGATCAGCCGTGCAGTTGTCGGCATATTACATGACTAATGCTGTCAGAGATGAAGGCAGATTGCTTCAGATTGGCCAATCAAGATGCTAATTAGCTGCATTAGGAATTCCAGCAGCAAGCCACAGCCAAAGGCAGCAGCAGCTTAAAAATGAGCCGCTGATAATCTATATTCTGTGTGCATTTTGAGATGAGGGAATAATAACGTACAAAGAGTGAAAACCTCTCAAAAGTAAGTAAATGTTTAATAAAAAAAAACACTGTCCCCCGAAGCCATCAGTCATTTAAAAAGGCATAAAGGATGAGACCTGTGATCCTCACATGCTGCAACGGCACAGCACAGTCTGATGGCTTCAGTCAAATGCTTCTTTGTTGGAAACAATGGAAACATTTTTGCTGTACAGTCGGACTAATTCAGTTAGTGGCGCGCTCCAGGCCAATCTGCAGGGAGCTGTGTTAGTGATAAGGCAGAGGCATGTGATTACAATTTCCCTGAATGTTCTAAAAGAGGCACAATGTGATATTCATTCACCGAGAACTAACAGGGGTCAAATTGTCTTTGATTGGCTGCACATCTGCTCTTTCCTCTATATGTGAAGAGACAACGTTGGAATGTACTTACTGTTACATGGAAATACAAGCAAGTCTAAGTCTATGGATTGTTGTTCAACCTTTAATAAAACAGGTTTAATCTGACATATTGATAGAATTGGTCCAGAGCGAGGTTGAGGGGTTAAGAGATGATTTACAAGAAATAATAATAATAATAATAATAATCAGCCCACACAATGTCACTGTTATTTATTTCCAAATCTGTATGTTTGGTAATTATTCCTGGTTTCTTTGGGTCGTTTTCATTTTCTTTCGGTGATGTTCTTAGGCGCCACAGTGCTGAAATCAAATCTATTTATCCTTAAATGTACAGTGTGTGTCTTTCAGAGATACATGTATTTGTAATACAGGGTAGGCTTGAATGAAAACTGGTAAGGAACCCTTTAAAAAATACCAAAAATAGTGATTATATATTGCACCCATGTTTTAAGCCATATTAAGTTGTGTCACTTCATGTGCTGATACATTTGACAAAGCTGCCACTGAACAAAACCTATAACACAATAATATTGACTCACTCATCTATTGTTTACTAGATTTCCCACCCTAAGATGTGTCAATTTTCAAAGCCAGCCCATATATCTAAGAGAAACATAGTCCTTTTACATAAATTCTGTTAATTATTTTTATTAAATAAACAAATATAATGGGTTTCAATTGGGACAAAAATCACTTTTTGGTAAAGCCGCTCACAGTTCATTGGCGTATGCGATGTGATAATCCTTTAAAAACACTGCAATTTGTGTTAAGCTCCTGCTAACACTGTAACAAGATGCTCTGCACACAGATGCTTTTAGTCAGACGCTGGTTAGAGCGAAAACAATGTGCCACACAACAAATTAAGCATTCTTCACACCCAATTACATCTCTTTGATGTTTAACAGCTTTATTTATCTGGGGAAAGTTGACTAAGCGCTGGCCTTTTTCTACATTCACACCTTCCCAGCTAAGCGCTCGTTAGCTGTTTAGTCTAATTTGTTTATTTAAAAAGGGACCATTAGCATTCAATAACAGAAGAACGGTAAAGGAGCCAATTCTTGTTTTAAAGCTACAGGCACATTTTTATCTCTAGGCACTCACAAGACACAACAAACTATTTCTTACAAAGAGCAACAAAGCTAATACAGTATGGAAGAGTGTAATGAATAGGAGAACTATGTACCCGTCTGGATATAAATGAAGGAAAACAAATATATATATATATATATTATTTATGCCTGGCTTAAGGGCACTTAAGGTGCGTATCTGGGTTGTTGCAACTTTATTGTGATTTCTCATGAATAATGTTCCTAATCAGAATTGATTGCGTGGCTTCGTGGATTGCTAGATTCTGATTGGTTAATTTGGACATCATGCCCTTTATCGATAGCAGACAATTGTTAAGGACATTCTGATCAAGGGACTATGAGGAGTCATATCAATCCGCAGAAAGGAGTCCGGTTATTTTAATGTCAGCTTTGGCCAAAAAAACACATTCACGAAACACCTTTGAATACTTTTTTTATTTGTTATACAACAACTTTGGATTCATGATAGCTTCAATGTCCCCAGTGCGGAAAAGAACAAGAAAAGGAAAGCCAACGGAAAGAAAAGGGTTCAAAGACTGTGGACTCCAGAGAGATTAGCAGAAGAAGACGGACAGGAAGTAAACACTTTGACTGGCTCGCGGCACAATATGGTCACATTATGGTCAATATCATGTCACAGTAAGAGATGAGCCTGACTGTATACCTGTGCGAGGAGCTGGCCAACCAGCAGCTGGCGAAAGGAGCCCGGCCCCCGATGACTGAACGCAGCACTGGGAACAAACAAGCAGCTGTAGGAGCGGTGGGTGGGTCGGCCCCTCAGAAACCCACCCTATGATTATTACAGTGCAAAATGGGGCCACAAAACGCTGTTGACATAACTCTGCTGCAAGCTAACACTTGATGATAATCAACCACCGCCACCTGCAGCATAGGGCTTGACACCAATTCCAATGTAGAGTGAGCCATCAATCTAATGCTCTGAACGGAATATGTTTAAAGGCTTATTAAAGTGTATAAACATATTCATGTCAGAATCAAAGGAACTTGTTGTGAGTCATCTTAGTTTCACGGGGTTCATTGAGCCATGAGATATAAAGAAAGGATCAGACGTGAGAGTTTAGTAGAGTTTCTACGAAATTAAGCCTATAAGACAAAAGTACAAATAAAACTTACAAGAAAAATGTATATATTAAATTAAATTATAGTTTTAGATACATACACATATACAAGCACACACGCTCTTCTGCCCTGCTGAAGATTGCAATCCACTTTGCTGAAGACATCCCTCTTGCCTCTATGATTTATTTCAACGTGCTGAAAATGAGCAGTGATAAAAACAGTAGCTTTGATTTTTTTTTTAAAAACAGTATTACATTAACAGTTATCTTAAAACTCACGTACCTAGCAATATGTTTTTGCCTGTGAGAACACAACCAAAAATTAAAAAAGGGAATTCAACCCTTTTTTGGGTTTTATTTTAAAAAAGAGTTCTGTTTTCGTGTCCCGTTTTAAGACAACTGAACACAAAGCAGCAGTTAAAAGTCCCATAGCTCTTCTTTGACAAAGCAGTGATATTGCGAGGCTGAAATACTTAGATCATGTGAAAGAGATTAGACACCGAGACAAAACCAAGTCATTGCTTAATTATATCAAGCATCTCTGACTCATTGACCGCATTACAATGTCAGACTGGATCCCGACCCCATCTCCGACCACCCCCCCCCCCCCCAGCACTGCCTGGATGTTACTTGGCCATTGCACTGTATTACCTAACACTGGACACGTGATTTGTAGTGACATTATGAAGTGCAACGCTGTGATGCACCCGAGTCACATCACTGGATAAGATGTGGGGGGGGGGGCTCTGCGGGGGAGTGATAGGAAGCTGCCATATTTGCAATGCATATGTTGGGGAAGACACATTGGATCAAATACTCCAACAGTTAGCAACTCATTATATCTCACCTTCAAAAGTGAGGAGTTTCTTCATGTCCTTGTACACACAATGCTTTAGAGGTAGGGAGAAAAAATATATATAGGTTGTGTGTAGACTACAAAATATGCATATGCAGTCATGGAGGTAGCTACGGGCAGAATAACACATCTGCTCTGAGAGACTCACTGAAAGGCTTTTGCCGCTGACATAAAGGCACTTCCTAGATTGGCAGTATTACAAATCTAGATTAAACAAGCACAAATATCCAGTACACAATGCTGTATTGCCCAAAACGTTTGTCTGATCTTCTAAAATGGCATTGGTGAAACATTACAGTCACTATTTCACAGAAGGGGGTCATCTTCATATGTCTTCTTTTTCTGACCAACAGTGCAGAAAACAAAAGAGATGGAGTTCAAATCAACACGAACAATATTCAAAAAATCCTTATAAAAGAAAATCTGGGAACAGGCAATATCTTGCTGAAGGAAATATAATATTATCAAAAAACAGCAATTTATTTTAGCACACATTTTAGTATTTAATTATAAATGTGTCATCATGATAGCCCTACAAATATGTAATTGATAAGGTTAACCTTTCCCCGCTCCTCCTTTAGCTGGAATTTATATTATTCTAGGAAAAATGAATTCTCTACTAATCTACTAACACTACACAAATACCTTGAATTATAGTTCCTGTTTACTCCACTCAAACCCTATGCCCAATTTATTAAGCCTTAATCACAGACACATTTAAAGAATACGAGGTGTAAATGTTCTGCTTTGTAGAGTTATATATCAATGTACTGATGTATCTGCAGATGTGTAATGCTGAAGACACAGTTCATCACACCACACTAAAGGTGGGCGCTGAGATGCAGCAAAGAAGGCGGCACATTGTGGGATCGGCTCTCTGAGGAGTCCTTCAACGAGACTGTCAGCTGGCGCCAAGAGCGGGTGACATCATCTCTATTTCTAGCTTTCAAGTGGAGCATTCAGAAGCTGAAAGGTATCCATTAATGGGGACCAGCTGCATGGTCGGAAACACCAGTGAGTACCAGAGACCTGTTCCGAAGAGTCAAGTGCAGCTGCCAAAAATCACATTTGAACTTTTTCAACTTGTCCTTAGGGTATTGTGTTAGAAATTGATGTCAGTCTAATTCCACAGCCGTCGGCCTACATTTGCAGCAGTGCGTGACATGTTTGAGCTTAAATAATCATATTAAAGAGCAACTGGTTAAAGTGGAGAGGTAATATTGATCATTGGTGGAGGCAAAATAAACAAATATAGTGGCTTTTGGAGGGATGATTACATTTCCAGGTCGGCACAGAGAGGAGAACTAAGTATAAGTCTTAACCTCATTTTCCTCTGCTCACTTAAGTGGCTCTCAAGGGACCAGTTCTCTAATTCATTCGGCCAAAGCCAGCGAGCAGTGTGTATCTGGGTGTGTGTTCGCAAGGATCCGACTGCTACTGTGTGTGCATTACTAGCACATTTTCTGTATAATCTTGCCTCAGGGTTTGATTCATGCGTGCTACCCACTCCAACACACACCCTACTTCCATCCCACCCACACAAATAAAAGCTCACACACATTTGCTCACTGATATGACATCAAAGTGTCCAGAGTCAGCCTACGCACTGTCATCTCGTGAACGCAAAGGAGTCATGATCAAATGTTTTCTGGGCACATTTGAAAAGGAATAGAAGATACACTGGGAGGCAATGCATCTCACCTCTTTAATAAGAGTTGGTTATGAGAATTATGAATTAACATTGCCATATTAACAAAAGCCAACGTGCTTTGTAGCATAAACGGATACAAATATTTGGTATCTCCCAATGTACATGTCTTGAAGAAGAGTGCCACTATGGCTATCAGCTGAGATTTTGCCAAAGAATAGAAAAATAGTTAACAACCTAGTATCAGTTCCAAAATGTAGTCAAGTTTAGTTAAGCGAATTCTTAGTGGAGGGTACCACTCTACAATAAGACTACCCTTATAAAGGATTCATAAAGGGTTTACAATTAGGTTATTAATTAGGTTGTAAACACTTTATTAATCATTAAGAACCATTTATAAACCAGTCATCAACGCAGGCTCACTATTTGGCAAGATGACTAAGCCTTATATTGACTACGTAGCGTACTTCGTCTTCTTCATCAGCCAACATCCTTGATATCTGTTGTTCACTGAGTGGATCCTCCCCCCTTCCATCTTGTTTCTTGGCATCTCTTATGACCATTTATTTATGAGTTACTAACATTTATAACTGCCAAAAGGGAGCCTTGTTGTAAAGTGTAAAACACATTCCCAATTATTAATGNCGCTTGGTTGCCACGGTTGCCCTTCTGTTTATTCTCCGCTCTGGCTCTTTTTCTCCCTCCCCGAGGCAAGCGTTTGCTCCCGCTGCTGTAATTCAATGCAATCCCTCCCCGTCGAGGCAAGCACTGTAATTCTCTCTGGTTAGTCCACCAGTAGATGACAAACACTCACCTCTCCGTCTCTTCCAAGGAACGAGGGGACCGTGCTGCAGAGTTTCAGTTTCTTTCGCCGGTCAAGATGTCCGTTAAAGTTTAAATCTTCCGGACAAAATTAGAAAGGTCTTCTTTATTATTTATTGAGCTTTAAAACAAATGAATAACGACTCTATATAATAATATAGTAAAACACGGAGGACGGAGATCTATTTGTCTCCCCCTCTTCTGACTTGATCAGAGCACGCTCCCCTCTCCTGCAGGGGGGCGTGGTCAGCTGCAGCTCACAGAATCAGCCCTCTGCAAAAACAGGGCTGGAGAACAGCAAATAGAGCGAAATTAGGCATGGCTAAAATGCATGATCTGTTTGGTATTTTGAAAACAGAAACGTATAAATATAACTTATATAGGTATGGCCCTAAAATATATCATTTAAATATATCATGATAGGTGTCCTTTAAGCTACTGAGACCCACCTGTCTGCCCGGCGCATCAACTTTCACACACACACACACACACACACACACACACAATGTACAGCACACACATACACTCTACAAAACACACCTACACATTGTACAACAAACACAAACAGCTCCTAAAGCATATAATAAATATCAGGATACAGCCCTTGTATATTTTATTATGTGAAGCGAGGCCTATATGGTTTCATGAAAAATATCTACTGTTTATTTGTAGATATCTCCTAAAACCTACAAATAAAGTGTGAAATGTAGGCCTGTTACATTTATCATTGAGCGATATATATTATTGTGCTTTCTGCACTGACCTCAGCAGCTCTTCTCACTGTAAACATCGCGTCACAAGGAAAGCAGTTGTATTAAACAAATAAATAGCCTAAAATCCAGGGGATATGTGATTAGTGAGTAACAAACGGTAAACGGCAGAAAGTCTGATTCACATTTGATCATCTTGAATAACTTATAATCACAATGGGAACAGTTTGCAGAGCTGTGCTTCGTTGACATAAGTCCAGCCATGCGTCACGCCTCTTTTAAACATCACTGTTGGCTGAAATCTACTCCGGAGAATACATCAGTGTACCCTCGGTTATAGCTCTTCCAGAGAGACTCCTCTCTCCTTTCCTCTCTCCTTGACATCTTTGCACCCTCGGTTATAGCTCCTCCAGAGAGACTCCTCTCTCCTCTAAATCAGTTTATCCTCGGTTACGGCTCCTCCGGACAGCCTCCTCGATAATTGATCCTCGAAGAGCCTTTAGAGAAATTTGTTTTCCTTAGAGACGGCGCGCCGACATCCGTTTCCGGGTCGCTGCCGGAGGACCTGGGATTCGAGGACGCGAAAATTAGAGAAATTACAAACTGCTCATTTCGGAGGACTCGCACATGTCTGCTTGACGCCGGGACGACCGGCTGCCCTCCCCGACAGGCGCACGGACGCGAGGGCCCGCTCATGACTGCGCGCACGTCTGTGACCAAAGTTTTAATTTTCTCTTGTATTTGTTGGCATTGCATTCAAGATTAAGTAATCCTAATTCATTATTAGGTCATCCTAATAGTGAATTGAAACAACCTAGAAATATGAACATGAAAATGTGTTAAATATGTCCACTGTAATATTTGTTTAACAGCTGCCTGCACCGAGTATTTGACAATGAAAATACTTAACAGGTCTGTATCGTTCTTTGTAAGAAATATACCTTTCAAAATATTTGAAAAAAGATTTTAGTAAATTGACAATAACATTTCAAAGAATTGACAGAACAAAAAATTTAAATAACAAACAGAAAAATTACATTTCCATGAAATTCCATTCAATTTAATAAGAAAAATGAAGAATAAAAAAAAAAATGTTAACACATAAAACAGCCATTTTATGTGTTCATACATACACTCCCACACACTGCAGGATATATACAGACTGTATACATACAGGGTTATGACAGCTAGGATGAATAATTGTCATATAAATACTTGAATAAACTGCAAACTGTGTTATCAGCTGCTTCGGATTAATTTGGCTCATGAATCATGTTAATTGTATTTGCTCCCAAAAATTACATGAGGGAATTCTGTACCTACAGAAATGATGGCGCCCACAAGTATTTGAATTATGTTTTTCTTTGACACCGACAGATTTACCGTTTTGTCAGCCGCTCTCTGCTCCCCTCTGCTATAGATGTGCCGTGACTTGATATATCGACTCTTTTAGCCCCTGCTTTGGCTCAAATCCAAGGCCCATTTGTACAGATGGGGTTTTACGTGGGGCCATTTTAGCAAAGCACCCTCCCCATAAAGCCAAAGTGTCTCATCGCTTCATAATTGTGTGATTATGGTCAATTGCTGTGGTTGGGGTGACAGATCCTATTCGAGCACAACAGATGCTTTTATCATATTTTAGTTCCCCATTTGACCTTAATCAACCGTTACATGTATGAATAAAACAGGGAGATAATATTTCACTTCTGAGGTGGACCAGGTGTCGGAGGGGAGCTGTGAGCAGGGGGAGGTGAAGGTGGAGGGGGGGGAAGACGGTCAAAGCTGAACACTGGTGCTGCTGAATAAAGATACTGAGGCCTCCATTGGAAATGTATGAGACAGAAAGATGGTGCCACCATGTGGGAATCAGAGGGCATCGCACATACTGTATTGGAATTGTAGGTGTAAATACTGTATATACAGAATAGTAAGTGGCTGAACCAAATATAATTTCCCCATTGACACCTGTTTGCCTATATTTTCCTTTTATGGAGAAATGTGTTGATTCCAATTCTAAATGTTTCATATTCACAAAAGCTACAGCATAAATTCTCCCAGCGTACCAGGCGCCTGGTACTGCAGCGACAGCAACGTAACTTAAAAGGACAGCAGCACATATCTAGGTTTTCTGTAACTGTCCAAGTCTGTTCACATTATCGTTTCCATTAACTAGTCTTTAAACACTGCCAGAGCCCATACTGTGTTCCTGTAAGTGTTTACTTCCTGTCAGTCTTCTTCTGCTGTTCCCTTTAGTGTTTACTTCCCGTCTGTCTTACACTGTTTTTCTTTTCTTTACTGAGGACAGTTTAGCCATCATGAATCCAAAGTTTCAAATATGAAAATTAATATTTAAAACTTATTCCATGGTGTTTTCTGAATGATGAAAACAAAGACTTGTTGTCCACAGCTGTTCAATTGACCTGACTTCTCTCTGTGGATTGAAATGACTGCAGATACCGGTAGTCCTTTGATCCTCCATAGCGACGGTCTGCAGTTGTCTCAATCAGGATCAAGTATTCAACTGTAAAAAGATGTATATGTGTAATAGAAAGATGGGTACCACTTTACAATAAGACTACCCTTATAAAGGATTCATAAAGGGTTTACAATTAGGTTATTAATTAGGTTGTAAACACTTTATTAATCATTAAGAACCATTTATAAACCAGCTCTAACATAGTTTTCATACATCAACACAGGCTCACTATTTGGCAAGATGACTAAGTCTTATATTGGCTACCTAGCTTGCTTTGTCTTCTTCATCAGCCAGCATCCTTGGTATCTGTTATTCACTGAGTTGATTCTCCCCCCATCCATCTTGATGTTTCTTGGCATCTCTTTATGACCATTTATTTATGAGTTACTAACATTTATAACTGCCAAAAGGGAGCCTTGTAAAGTGTAAAACAAATTCCCATTTATTAATGAGTTACTACCATTTCTAATTAGGCTTAGCAGTACAGATAAATGTGGGCTCACTATTTGGCAAGCTACCGGTCACAGTTGCCCTGTTTATCTCATGTCTTATAAAAGCTTATTAAGGATTTATAAAGTGTTCACAACCTAATTAATAAATGAATTACAAACTATTCGTAAACCCTTTATAAGGGTAGTCTTATTGTAAAGTGGAACCGAAAACTATTTGTAATCATCAGTAGCATTTCATATCTACGGAAGGTCATCTAATTCAGGGTTCTCAGGGATAATTTCCAAACAAAGAGCTCTGACTGTTAATAGTCATTTAAACCACATTCAGCTATATGTTATCCAACCCTAACATAACAGTCGTTTTACCAGCTGAGGTAAATTGTTAGCAATATTCGTCTTCTCTACATAGTATTGTAATTCCACTTGCCAAAAACAACAAAATACACATTGATTTATTTTACCTCCATAATATAAACTGGACCTTGACAGCACTTGTTTATGTACAACATATGGTGGGATACAATACTTGATAGCCTTATTAAAAAAAAGTAATAACCATAACAAAGCACCCTTTGCAAACATCTCTAGTCACTCCGTATGATGACCTTTTCATGCTTTACTGAATCATATGTAGAGTATTTTCCAAACACTTGACGTTTCTTCCACAAAATAGCTCATTCACAGCTCTGAAGCTCCACTGGATGTAGTGTCTTTATAGCTTTTTGAATTTATGGTTACGTAGCTACTATCTCTACAGGCTCCTTCACATTACAACCCGCAAACAATTAAAAGTGATGGCTTGGCAGGTCTTTTACTTTCTTCCTTGCAACACTAACTTTTACATTGGAAATTCTAAGTGTGATCTTTGAGTACACAGACTGAACAAGCTTAAAGAAGGATTTGAATGCAAGCAGCTGCTGCCTCCTTGTTAGGCTGATCCACTGTTCCTGCAACTTCCTGCCTTCACAGTGCCCTACTGTGTTCTTTATTACAGAGAGAATTACATCTGCAGGAGATCCTTCTGTTCAGCCGTGTGTCCCCCCCTCACCTCACCCCCTCTTGTGTTTCACTGTCAGACACCGGTCAGCCAGCATCCAGCTTGGCGTCGGCACTGGCAGTGATGATTCATCCGGAGGAGGCCGAGCTCCGTCTCTCTAATCAGACTGAACTAAACTTTCAAGGGTATTGATCAGGCATCTCTGTCAGTGCCATTAGAGACACTTGATGCATATAGTGTGTGCCAAAGAACCCTCCTGCTTCTGTCAATGTGAAGAAGATTAAAGGGAGAAGAGAATTAAGGGGGTTGGAGAGGAAAAACACGTTTTCAGGCAGACAAATCGAGAAAGGCTTTGGCTTGCGAATCAAAGCTTTCGAGACAGGAACATTGGAAAATATGCTAGCCCTGTCTATCAGCACGTGTGTATATTAAACAGAAAATGACTGTTCTAAGGACAAGAAGACATTAACAACATCATTTTCCTACGGGCATAAAAAGCAATTTGTTTGTGTTGTTAATGATCCATTGACTCAAATTAAAGTATCGATGCAAAGATCAAAAGTCCAATATAATGGCAAAGTCGACAATACAAATTATAAATACATATCATCTTTAAGGCCTTTATTTTTTAAATGGTCCAAGCACACACTCTTTTTTTCCTACTTCCTAATGCCAAGGAATATTTAGGAATTTAGGAATGTTTAGGTCTTTTCGGTGAGTTGATTGAGTTGACTGTAGCCTATATATAAATGGACGCAGTGTCCGTGACGTCGCCCATAGGTTTCTGCAGAGTTGCTGAGAATCCCTTAGTAGGCGGAGTTGGCCGCTGCCGTGTCGACAGTGAAGTCAGAGTCTAACTCCCGCCTGCTCCAGCCTGATCCAAATAAGGGCAAAGAGAAGGAGCCGAGGCGGCATAAGACAAGTCCGATATTTAAATGAAGAATACTCCACCAGGCACCAACACAACAAACACGTCCGAGTTCAAGTTGTGTTCCCCGGATCAGCCTGGCAGCTGAGCCCCTGTAGCATCCTGGAGCTAACAGAGCTAACGGAGCAAGCAGAGGGACAGAAAGCTAGAAGCAGTAGTCACCGCAGAGACCTGTCCATCAAAGTGACAACGCCCTAATTTATGCAAAAACGTTAAGACCTAATATAACTAAAAGGGGTGCGTTATAAAACAATTCACTCCCCAATTCATAATCATGAAGGTGGAATCTAACTATTATCCAGAATCATTTGTATTGCATCCAGGGGTAGAAACATGTTTTTTTCTGCTGTAAAGTTGGGCATTTTAACATGGGGGTCTATGGAAATTGCTCCTTTCTGCAGCCTGCTTCTACCAGCCAATAGATGAACTCCAGTTTGTGGCACTTCCTTATGGGCTTCCCGGCTCTGCCCCAGAGTTTGCCGCTTGGTTGATATATATTTGGGCTGCAAAATACATCAAATTCTTTTTTCAAAATTGCAATATGGACTTAGGGAACTTATTGGATATTCCACATTTGGTAAAGGCAAACATGTGAAAATATTCATTTGAATTAAGTATCGTGGTTTTGCTAAGAAGTCCAGGCTTACAAAAGGTACAATAAAAAGTACTTGTTTGGTAAAGATCCCCATTTCAATAAATAAGATAATGGGAAATATGTCACAATTCTTTTAATTTCCTCTAATATCGTGAACAATGGAAATTGCAATATCAGTTAAAATAATTACCAATGTTCCTAAAATCGTGCAGCCCTAATATATATGTAACTGTGTTAAATGGGCATATACTGTAATATTGTCTCATATGGATCACAGAAAGCTGAGTTGAATTGAATCGTTAAACACTTCTACTATTTGCGATGTTTAATCATGTTTTCTGAAACTGATGAGCTTGTGAACTTAAGAAGGTCATTACTGGTAGCTCCGGAGTAGCCCACTGACGCTCGTCTTTGTACAGTTTCCTTCTCTCTCCGCGCATCAACTGCACATCCAGCCTGCAGGCAGCGTGAACTGGGGCACATACAATAACAGTAATCATGGAAAATCATGTGCTGCTCTGGAGGAAGAGACCAGCTGACTGGCAGCCTGCTGGAGCCCAGAGGGCCTCCTGCACAAGCAACAGAGAGATGGAGAGGGGGTTGGAGGAAGGGGAAGCAGCGAGGAGAAATGCGGGGAAAAAAACATCAGCAAGCAAAGAGGAGAAGGATTCACCTCTCATCCCCTCTGCTCCAGAAGCTTAGTCATCTTCGCTTCCACATTCTGCCTTTTTTCAGAGCGCTTCCCAGTCTCCCTCCTCCCACCGGCGTGCTCTCCTCTCCTCATTCACTTCCCACCCCCAGAGGTGGACAGAGTGGTACGTTCCATGACTACTCGTTTGGCGACACTGGCTGAAGCTTTAAGAAGGATGGGAGGACATGGCCGTGCGCCTGTGGCCGACTCGTTGAGGAATGGCCGTGTCATGTTTGATTAATAAACTGCAAGGGGGTAGGGGGTATCATTGACGAAAAACAGGGTGCTAATGACCAGACACCAGAGATGGATAATTCCTCTAATTGTTAATCTTTAAATGAAATTGTAATTGAGGTGTAAAATGAAAGCATGTTTCCAAGCTCAATCACCCTTTTGTATCAAAGACATGGCAGGACTGTTGTAGATTGTAGTGAGGACAGTCATGAATGGGCAGACAGCAGATCAATGGGCCGCTCTGCACAGTGATGGAGTGCCGTCTTAGCTTTCATTACTACATCGGTGTGCCACTGATCAATTGGCTGGTGTCTCATTACTGTCTGGCCGGCAGTGAAAGTACTCTTCAAAGTCTGGGGGGGGCTAAGGCTGTGGCAATAGGCGAGATTTCCACAGTGACCGACACATTAATGTATGATTTAATGTTATTGTTTCATTTTGGCCAAGGCTAATGGTACGTTCACACTCACACCAGTCACACTTCCTGAGTTGGGAAGTCGTGGTTTTGAGTTTTAACTCGCAATGTGAAATTGACACGGATGCTATAAAGGAGAGGTTTTCTAGGACTATTTTATTGGTCAAAGGTTAGCAATGAAAGGTGTTTCACCATTTTCCAAATGTTTCTTCCAACTGAAGAGGGCGTGCATGTGAATTCACAGGGAGGAACTTTTTCATTATTATTTAAAGTGGACCTATTATGCTATATTGGAGGGCCATACCTATACAAAACATGTCTGTGAAATGTTTTGCTTAACACTAGAACCGCCAACAGGGTCAATTTGACCCAGAGCTGTTTTGTATTGTATGTAACTTTTTTTCAATAACATATTAAAGTCTCCCATTCCGTGACTTTTCCTGAAAGTGTGTTATGTAGCAACCTATAGTTGTTAAAAAATTGTCAATATGAAGTCAGATTGAAGAAATCGGACAAACGAATTGCCATTTATA
>NW_011368137.1:100758-110739 GCF_000735185.1 Notothenia coriiceps | reverse complement strand
ATATAGGTGTGTGGGTTAATGTAACGTGCACAAGTTAGTGATGGGACTTCAATTATGTCACAGATTTCCGCTTGTCGGACACGCTGTCGGCAAAGAAGGAACGTCAGTCAGCGGCGTGGAGACATGTCTCCTGCCGTGTAGATCGACGGTCGTGCATGCATATAAAGGCGTGCTGGCACAAGAGTTCTGTATAAAAAAAGTAAAAGTTAGTACCGACCATTAGGCAATATACGAGGACCGTTGTGTAACTTGCAGTTGAAAAACCGGAGGAATAATGTGAGTGGGGATGAAATCACCTTTGGTTTTTTTTTTTTTTTTTTTTAACTCCGACGCGAACTACGTGTGTCTATTTCCGTCGTAGTATGAGACCGGACGTCGGAAATGGCCATGAACGAAAACTAGTTTCAGTTCGCCTTTGGACGTGAGTGTGTCTCGCATCCACCTCCACTTCCCCTTACTCGTGAAAATGTCGGAAAACGCTGGCACACCTTTGAAAGAGAGACCAGAGGTGCTGTCGGTGTTCACCCGTTCCGAGTGAAATGAACAGAAAAAGAGCAAGAAACACACAGAGTAGCGGACGCGGAGGGGACTCGAGAGGACCGCGCGGGGGGTCCCCCCGCGCGGAGTGTGAAACTGTTTGCGATAGCCAGATCTCTTTGGTAGGTGTTAGTTTTTAGGTGGTTGGTGGAGACCGAGTTATGTGCAATGTTGCGCGAAGACCTAGGTCAAAAAAACCGTGTCGGTGGAGCCAATTGGGTTCCCAGGGGCGGCTGCCCTGGGACAAAAACAAAAAGTCCTGTGATCACAGAGTCCCTAGAATTATAAATTCTGTGACTATTACACACACTATCGGTCTAATGCTTTATAGGAGTCTATTGACTGCCTATATTGTGGAAATGGTTGTTTTGTGTATCAGAGTATTCCTTCGTAGGATTGCTACTGGTGAATCGCTTTTTACGAGGCCTGAACCGTGTCTTGACGTTCATTTTCATGGGAATAAACTGAATAGCTATGCGACGGTTGTATGTGCTAGAGCTATTCGACTCAGTGTCTAATAAATCCATATATCATGTAGGACTCACTAGGCTTGAACGCTGTCCCCTTTTGTTTCTGTCTGTAGTTTGTGCGATGGAAATTTGCAATTTCGAGATCCCTAAGAACAAAACCAAAACACAAAAAAAAAACAAACAACAACGCACACGCCTCCCCCACCCTAGCAGAGTGGCATCGAAAGTCTAGACGGCAGTTTCGCCCGAAGCTTACGTAATTTGCTCTTTTTTTTGCCGCGACTTAGCCAATTAGGTATCCAGACTAATTTCAAGGACCCGTTATTTAACCTTAATAAACCATAGGATATAAGGTACAAATGACAATTTTTTAGCGTCTCCGTCTTTCATCGACATTACCAATCGTCGTCTCTCCGACGACTAGGAAGGCCCAGAAACGATACGCCGTCATATTAGTGTGTGCTTACTGGTTTATCCTCGATACACAGGAGCTAAGTAACCGAGACTGCCAACTTCTCACCAGTGTACGTTTTAGGTCGTCCCCCCTCGGTCTCTACAACTTTTTAGGTGGGTTTACCGGGGTCGTCTCAAAAAAAAAAAACACTGATTTAGACAGATTTTTACAGTCTTATAGTGACACGAAACGAACTAGAATTAGTCACCCATGAATAATCATCCAACGATGAACCTAAGGATTGTCGACCAAACTCAGATGCATGGGCAGCAGGTTCTCAACCACTCAAAAGTGATAGTCATGTATATTCATAATGTCCAAAAAATTCGCACAAGTTTAGACGTTAAAGAAATTCAATTAAACCATTGTCATTATTCTTTGGTCGCGTTAGATAGTAACTTAGAACTGAAAGATGTATGGTTGACTGTCCAACGCATAAGTAATGAAACTCTTTTACTCAGCTCAATTAATTGGGACAATCTTCCCTTGCATACCAGTAACAACAGACCCCTTACGTAAAACGCTCGCGACTTGCGACGTTTTTGTCCGAGCCGCCAAATTGTCCCACATAATTCCAATGTTATAGGTGTGCGTGGAACTCGGTAGTAATAAAACGAGCCACTCCGTCGTCGCTTAGGGGAGTTACACCGGACATTACTGTTTCCACCTGCGTGGTCCGACCGTACTGACTGTCAGTGTAAGACTGAAAGGATTTATATACCAGCCGACGGTTCTGCGGGGGGGGGGAGACCACTCGTGCGACCGTCTCGTATTCTGTCTCCGTCCTTCCTTCTATCTCTCCTCTTCTCATATGCGTTACTTCCGCTAGCATGTCGACGCGACCCACACACCGGCTGCCACAACTTCGAGAGTTAACGTTAGCTATAAAATAATACTAAGTCTTATTCTTTAGGGACAATACACACTTTAATTGATAAAAGTCCTCTTTCCTGTTTTTGATTTTCTTTTCTTTTTCTTGCTAATTTTACTTATTAATTTGTATAATTGTTTGTTTCTTGTTGTTTGTTATTATTTAGTTTAGTTTCCTTAGGTACCATTTTTCTTCCATCGTGATAAATTTGTAAATTTTCTTTCCAATAGCATATTTCATTACTTGTGAATAATTTCTACATCGTCCTGTAAATTGTCTGTGATAAGATTAATTCAACATATAGCGTATACAATGCAGAAGTCAGGCAAAAGCTGATAATAAGATACTTTGAGGTTTATAGATTATACGTCATGGTAGACTAACAACACCACTACCAACCCTAGCCTTGTGTAACTTCACCTAACATGGTAAATTTACGGGAACAAACAGACTACCAACATTTACCTCAGTCGGAGTAGTACCGTGGAGTCCGGGTCAGTGTACTGGGTCGAGAGACTTGTCACTCAGGATAATCCCGCGCGATGGTCGAATCGTGCTGAAACTTCCGAATACTTGCGACCTTGATGTACTCGTCTC
Source organism: Notothenia coriiceps (assembly GCF_000735185.1). Classification (NCBI taxonomy): domain Eukaryota; kingdom Metazoa; phylum Chordata; class Actinopteri; order Perciformes; family Nototheniidae; genus Notothenia; species Notothenia coriiceps. Next base: position 107,810 of record NW_011368137.1, on the reverse strand, counting down.
GCAGCGGGGAACAACAACAGGCGGAGACTGGAGATGTGAGTGGTACACTGGTGGTAGGCAACCTCGCACCTTTCTCGTTTCTCTCATATAAAACTCTACTCATCTACTTCGCCACTACTCCTTCTTACGGGGCACCAAATGGTCCCTCAGTGTCACTAGAAAATTTCACTTACAGTAGGTCACCTATATACATTGTACGATAAAGGCGTCGACGTTATGACGTCCAATTACGTGTCGCTTCCAGTCTTTTCTTCCTCCTGTTCAAGGTAACGTTACAAAACAGGTCCCAATTTACAGACAATACTCTTTATATTTTCAAGGAACACATTATACAAACAAGGACAATCACGCGAGCCTATTTACCAAGGACATGTGTATCTTCGTATTATAAGAGATACCAATGAGGCGTCCCGCCCACTCTGGACCTCCTTATTGTTTTGTTAAGGAATCACACGCAAATTCGAACTGTGTAAAGTCATGCTAAGGGCATAAAATATAACAAAATTAAGATTCCTTCTAGTCAAAGGGCTTCTCTTTCATAACAAGGTTTGTGTTCCTGTATTAAAAAAAAGGGTGAGATTGGTTGTGGAAATAAGTGTCTCTGTGCATTTTACTACAAAGTAACCGAACGTACAAAAGAGAATAAATTACAACCTCACACTTCAACAAGTAAATTTGTTTTGTTTGTCAACATTTACGGACGGGACTTGTTCGGAGTGTGGCCAGAAGATGGTTGAAGGTGTGTGTGCCTTTTTTCCATATGTCGGTTATTATACAGGTATACTTTTTCGGATGTTACCATAGAGTCCCAGTAGGATTCACGAACATGTTGTTATGGTTTTCGGTAACTTTCCTCCGTCTTCCCAACGGCTCCTTATAAAAGACTTAAAAAAACAACAAAATATATAAAATAAATTAATAAATGGAAATAAATTGGTCCTCATCAAGAGACTCTAATTTTAGATAAAAAGTTCTCTCAGGACGGGCCACTCTTACCATTGTGTCGTGTCAAAGTTGGTCACAAATGCAATGTTAGATTAATTTTTGTGTGTGTTAGTGTTGTCCAGTACTGTGGTTCAAATTCGGTTTCGTATGTCCTGTGTCGCCCGGACCGAAGCTCCAGTCAATTTCAACGAACTCACAAAGCATTACTCTGGCGAGAGACTCAAAGTCGAGTCAAACTTCGTCCAAGGTTCGACTCCCCGCGCATTCGACTTGCGGGAAAGGTCCTCAAGTATGACTGGAACCATGTCAATTTTCCTTTTTCAGAGACTCGCTTCGGCTACATCCAGGTCACGCTAAAAAGATAATACCCGTAATGAATCTATTCCCCTTCCGGGTTCTTATCGGAATCATTCCTGACGGGTACAAAGCTCAGATTGCGCACCGATGATATCAGTATGTACTAGAAATAGTAGGAACTATTACGAAGAGAACGAAAGACAGATTGTACACGACCTACCTAACAGCATTTATTCGGCCAAAGTCTGTTGTCCTGACGAACTTACTGAGCGAGCAGTGTAGAAAAAACATTTGACAGTCTATGCAAACCTCGTTAGGCTCAATGGAGCAAACTGTACAAAGAAAAGATCTTCTGACGCGAATGTCTGTTAATAAGAGTCAAAAGACACCTCAAAATACGTGCCGTCGAAAACAAGACGACGGACCAGGAAAAAGGTCTCGAGTTAACCCTCTCTTTACAAAAGCTTGTGGGATCGAGGTCCTGATCAAATGTTCACTCTCCACGTGCATGTGTACATGGTGTGCGTCCCCACAAACCTAAACTCCCAATGTGACTTTAAGTTGTGCGAAAATAAAATATCCGGACTACTAAGGTGACCTAAAATGTTTGTCCGACGGTAAGCTTTCTTGGACTAAAGAAAGTAAACCGAACGCGAGAAACTAAAATTTGGTACTACTTCCACGCTAATGTTACTAGAACTTTTTTGTGTGTCCACCCAAGCTCTCCGTTTGGGTGATGTAATGTAGTTCGTGAAAAAAAGTCTCTCGACGATTTACAGAGTGTAAAAACGAGTAGTCATCAGTAAAATTTCCAGGGGATACATATGACAACAAAAGTAGTTATTTAACTACCAGCGTCTATCATTGTGCTGTCAGAGACTCTCAGAAACCGAGGTTTGTGGGTTTGTCTCAGTACCGTCGGTGGGTATTTGAGGAGACAAAGTCGGGACTACGTTTCTCACGACCAAGGAGACAGACAATGAAATCTACTTTTATCTCCCTCGGGGGGGCGGGGTGCGGGGAGACGCTCCTATAACCATTTCTCTTGTGTTACACGAGAGCTCCTCTAAGTCCACTATACCCACCCCGCAATGGAACCAACCCACTAACCCGTTACCAATGTGTTTCGGTTTTTTCTGCAGTACTGCTAGTATTCACCGGTTTTAGACTCGTCGAGGTCAAAAGTTCTGTCCCAAAATATATTGTACCTAGTCTGTTTGTCACTACTCTTAGAAAAAAGGCTTCGAAGTCTTACAGCATAATGTGTCTCTCACACAACATAATATAATACATATAGTCCTTTTTCACCCCCAATAAGAAACGTATATCCCTGGAAAAACATATATAAATATAGAATACCTATTTATTTTAAACCTTTTAATCATAATAAATAACAACTTATGTTTCAGACCTAACAAAAATATTTAGACCGGGAGAGAATAGGGTGAGACATACAACCATAAAGGTGCCCACGCCACGGGCATAGTGGGGTACTTCTTGTATGGACCGTAGGGCATTTTCCGTTGATCTCTCACTCTATTCTGCTTTTTTTTTCACCTTTTTTGTGAGTGCCTCCTCTTCACAGCACGCAAAGTACACTACCACCTTGTAAATTCTCCTCCCCTGATTATTTCCTTAACTGTATCCCTCGCCCCGAAGTTACCCTTTGAATTCATCTTGATTGTCATTTACAATGCCCCCACCTCTCCTGATAACAAATAAACAACGTCCACAAACTTCTCCTTCACAAGAAACAAGCACTTTACAGGAATTTTTTTTATCCACCACTCCATACTTGTCTTCTAACGTCTTCAACTTCTTACTCATTGGTCGAGTACCCTAGCGCTACATCGCCAGACAACAAATGACGAAATTGCTTGCCATGCGTTACACAAAAATGCTACTCTCTTGTTTGTGCACCTTACCCACATAACACCAACAAACCGTGATTCCGTAGCTCCTTGCACAATGATCATTTCCAATTGGTCTGATTTCAAACTCATTACAACTACTAGATATTATCAAGACAAGGACCAATAAACCAAGTAACCGTTCAGCCACTGACGATACTGAAGTCCTTAACTCTCAATAACAAACCATGAATGTTGTCGTGATACTAACATGGGTACGAATTTAAATCCTCGAGAACGCCCTCCTTAGTCAGCATTACTCTTGTAGTTAACTCTGTAACACAGGTGACTACCTCCGGGCTCGTCTCCCCCCCCGAAAACTTTCTATTGAGTTCTCCCCCCTCCCATGGCCACTACCGACCATACACTACCTCCGTGACTGTTTTGTCTATCTCTGTCCATTTTATTATATTTACATATTGCACAGAGAAGCAACTACCTCACTCGACGCACACACTCCCATTGAATACCATCACAGCACAGCCAATATTCAGGAACCTCGTCGATCAACGAATTCCACGTTATACAAATATAGTTGTTACCTTCTCGCTCCTTGATGAGCACTCTCTTCATCGACCGCACTATCTGAACATCACTCAAATCTGAGGGTTGTCGCCACGCAAAAGAGTGAAAATCGAGACGAGAGAATACAAAAAGCCTCTCAAACACACAAAAGTCGTCTTTTTCCGCGACTATTCTTGGTCGACCACATATGATCGACGACGTCGGCGAATTTTTTTTGCATCGTGTTATGAACGTTGATCAAACTCTTCTTACAGATCACTCTATATCACATCCTCACATCGTGCATTTGGTCGCCGTCTATAATGTGTCCAACATTTCTAGGTCTTTGTTGGGAATTAGTACTACATACGATTACACCGAGATAATACACTGACGACGTTCACGATTCAATCGAAGTATAAAACGAATAAGCAAACAAACATCATGGTCACAACAAGAGTTACAACTACAACACGGACACGCATGACACACAAACTGAACAACACTCAATTTTCCGATCGCTACCAGTGTCCTTGCGATCTTGTTATAATAACAAGTGCACGTTACTGATGCAATATGGTTGAGACCATTCGGGCTTATTCTAGAGGGGTACAAGGAATAGTCCAAGTAGTGGGGGAGTTTTATACAATATGTTTAAAACATAAAAATAAAAAGGTTTAAAAAAGTTATTGTTTAATGTTTTAAGGAGGTGACGCTACTCAGCCAATGAAATCAGTGCAGTCAGCACAATAGATTCAAACACACACACAGAGACACGACAAGAGGAGAGAAACAGTCGGAGTAATTTCAAATGGCGGAAGGTAGACAGCGAAAACATCATTTAATTACATTTTCTCTTACTGGACCTCTTTAAAATGCAATTAAATACCCCTGCATTATAGCAACAACAACATTAATAATAATAATAATAATAACAGCAATAATAATTGGGAGGGGGGGCACGGCTGTTCTTATGTTCTCTGAGGGGAGGCTCACCTACCCACACTTTGAAAACCCCTGCTCTAGACTATTAGCAATATATTACATGTCTTACAACATTAACAAAATATAATCCTAAATGAAGTTTTCAAGTTTACTCAGATGAGTAATGCAAATCACAGCATTAAACAGAGGAACAAATTAAAAAGAGACCTAGCATAACAAACAAAAAAACATCTGTTGATCACTTTGAGTGGTGTTAATAGAATCATCGTAAATCTAATCCCTGCATTCACAAGTTAAATGAGATTTTGAAGGGAAATAATACATATGCATGTGTGTTGTTGTAATAAAGAAATGCATGAAAAAAATAGGGTTTTTTCAGAATTATTGGCCTGACAATTTTCTTGTGTTAATCTAAGCAAGGACAAAGCAGCTGTCACAACGAGCTGCTGTGATTGGCTATACAGGGCATGCTGGTTGTATTCTCATCATACGGCGAGCACTATCCAAACTGGTGCATGGTTTGGCAAAATGTCCTCAATTTTCACCACACCAGTTGCCATTTGTCGTCAGTGCAATATGTGGCAATTTCTCTACTTTATTTGACTTTTAACTGCCATGCAATTCATGGTAAAAATCTGTGTTGGAATTATAAGCGGAGGTTCGGGTCAATCTTTTTTTTTAACGCCTTCAAGATAAATCGCGAGCATGAACATTAGAAGCCCTACTTTAAACCATCATATCAAACACTGTAGGTACAATATATTACATGCGCAAACTCACATTGGGTTTTGCCTGCAATCGAAAAGAAGTGACAGGCCTGACAGTTATTTTTTTATAATATTGATTGTAAACTTGATTGACTAGTCTAGGCGGTGATGTAGGTAACGAGGAGACTTCCTACCGCTGCACTCCCCCCCCCTGGATGTCTTTCAAAGAAACCAGGAAGGAGGAGCGTAACTCGTTCTGAAAAATCGTCAGCTGGTCATCATCAAGTGGCTCTTCGTAGGTAAAAGACGACACAGGCCTCCTTTGTGTCCAGCGGCTCCATTGGCACAGGACGGTGGCGTTTACCTCCATTAGTCCAGAATAAATGAAGGCTGAATTATTGAGAACATCAACTTGGCAAACGACTGGCAATCCATTAACTAAACAGGAGATTGACACATTTCTTTACCCACATGTATGTCGATAAACTCATTAATGTTTCAATCAGGATCAACTCGATGCTGAGACGATGCGCTCCTTCACTACTATTGAACAACTACCGAGGCAAAGCAGAGGGAGGGAGGTGAAGGATGATAGGTAGACTATATGAATGTTTGATGATATAAAAGCTAAAAGACCCACTGGAATATTAAATCAATCTCTCAGTGAAGAAGATAAAATCACAGGAGAACACGAAAGAGTAACTATAGACCAGTTCTTCCCAACTTCATTCGCTTGTGTCCATTAAATATGGAGTAAGGTTGACTCATATCACCTTGACTCAGGTTGCCAACGCCAAGGAGTTCAACCAAAATGTGATGAAAAAGTCCAAACTCAAGGACAAATTTATCATTTCTAGATAATTGTTGGTCATACTCTACAGCCTTCTCAAGCCAGCTCAGTCGTTGATGCGTGACTTTAAAAGGAGTTATGGTTATTTCATTTAAAGATATGAAGTTCCCAAGCTTAGAAAAGATCCTCTATATGTTGGCTTGTAGGCATTGGGACACTTAAGGAACTAAAATGTCCCAGGTTCAATGCAACGCAACAGGGACCGATTTAACCCCCATTCCCCCTAGTTTCCATTGAGACTCCATACTATCCAATCACAAAATACTGTAGCGACCCTGATAGGAGGCTGAGGGTGTCACTCAGGCATCCCCCGTCTCTTGGCCAATCACAGAGCTGCACAGGATGCTGGTCTAGGTGCGGGCCTGTGGTTGGTGGAGCGGACGGGGGAGGGCAGGGAGGTTGTGACGTAGACACTGGTATAATAGTATAATAGTATAATAGGTATAATAGGTGTGTGGGTGGAGAGAGGGAGTGTGTAAGGTGTAAACCCCAAGCTGTACCTGTTCCTGAATCTGTGATCCTAAGAAATAAGAGTTATTAAAGTCTAATAACTAGAAGCCTGTTTCCGACTCCATCTGTGAACGTTACAATACCCTATATTTCTTTGATTGTTTCGGTTTTTTAAAAGGCCTGGAAGATTAGATAGACATTTTGGCCTTAAAGGGATTTTGGAACTGTTGGTAACCACCACTACGGACACATCTAGGCTGCATTCCACTGCAGTGATGACAGCTATAATAGCGCTGTATTAGGGCTGCTCGATTATTCGCATTTTAATCGCCATTACGATTTTGGCTTGCAACGATTATGAAAACATAATCGAAATAAAATGTTTTTTGTTTTTTTTTGTTTTTTTAGTTGAATTATACTTAAAGTTCAGGGTAATCGACTGTT
>NW_011368137.1:87099-100718 GCF_000735185.1 Notothenia coriiceps | reverse complement strand
ACATGACGTGTTGCTATAGCAACACCTTTTGTCTACTGCAGTTCCTTATAGATTGAGAGATAGATTGAGAGAGAGAGAGATAGATGGATAGCGACAGTCTGTAGTGAAGGAGCGCGCTCCCGCTCCGCAGCAAACAGCTGTTTGCTTTTCACCCAACAACGACAACCGCCTCACGAAACCCTATGTTGTACCGTTAATAAACGAAACAATTTAACAAAATTGCTTGTCAAAATACCAATACCACAGGACCATTTTTCTTTTTAAAGCAATACTTTTACTTTGAAAATCAATGCATTTTAATGCTGGGTCAATTTGACCCCGATGGCGGTTTTAGGTATAAAAAATCTCTGGCTGTTCTAGTACCAAACAGATCACCCATTGTAGCCATGCCTCATACTGCTCATACCCCTCTTTTGCAGCCCTGTTAGAGAAACGCGGATTTTGGGTCCTTAGCTTGAAAAAAAAAAAAAAGAGGAGACGGAGCTAATGCCTGATCAGAATTCTACCGGAGATAAAGTTAAATTCTGCTGTGATAAAATGCCATCCTGTTCCAAACCACATCAAAGATTATTTCTGAAACAGCATGGAGCTCAAATGCTTTTTCTCTTGCAGGTTTATCACAAGGTGAGTTCTTTTTTCCTTTCCTGCTTTTTAAACACATGTGCTCTTCAGTACAGGTTAGCTCTGAGTGTTAGCGAGGCTTGCTAATGTGAACAAAGACGAGATTACGTCCAAAACACGTCAGGCATTGTTTCTGATAGCAACTTTCTGTGGGCCCGCCGACGATTTGACGTCAGATCAGCAGCAAATCTGTGTCCGCTCGTTGTACACCCGGTTTTAAAAGATTTGGGTACGGAGGAAAAGAGAAAGGGTTTTATTTTCTGACGCTGCGTGAGTTCCCCGACGCACCGGGGGACACATATTTATGTATAAAATACATCAAAGTGCATTTTGCATGATAGGTCCCCTTTAAACACAACAAGAATGCAGCATATGTTTGGATATCTGCCCTGTGTTACGGATCTGCTCAGAAAGTGAATCATGCCAAAAACATAACCTCTTGGGCAAAGGAAATATAAATGTATGCCTTTCCAAATTTCCTTGGATACATTTAATATTTGATGATGAATCAAAGTGAATCAACCCCTTGAAGGATATTATACAGAAGAGAAGTTGCATGGTCGTAACTGAGATGTAGTGCAAAGCTGTTATTTGTAAATGCTAGTCTCATCTACATTTGTGTGTTTTAGTTCAATTTAAATGGTCAATATACAACTAGAGAAAGATTCTCACAGAACATTGAGTCTCACTTTGAACTAGATCAAGGGCTTCTGGTGATTCCTCCGAGCTAAAGTACACCTGCTGACACTCTGGCAGACAGATCGTACTAAAGATTATTTATTCCTCTCTAAGAAACATCTTAGAAAAGAGGATGCTCCTGAGAACATCATCTGCCTTGGCAGCTTTAATGTTTGGAAACAGTAAATAAACAGCGTGGGGATAAGGCACCTGTATCCCCCCGGGGTCTTCGGGTACAGTAGCACACAGCTGAGTTCTACGGAGAAACCTCTGTCTGTGTCCTGACTCAGAGGGTGTTGGGGGATGGGAGGTCACATGCGCAGTGCTCGCAGGCTTCAGTTTGTCTGCACACTCTTTGTGTTGATCTTTTTCTCTGAACTGAGTTTATATGCAAGACTCAGACAAACACCAGGCTTTCAGATCACAGGGGTGCCCCTTATTTCCGCCTTTAGTTAGGGATAAGATCACATTTCTCACCCTGTGCAAAAGAAAACATGAGCAGCAGAGAAGAAGTTGAGGGTAAATCCATCACTTTATTTGCTGAATAGTTTACCGCCTGTGATAAGGTAACAGAAATACTAAATTGTATCAAACTGAGAAAGTAGGTTATGAGAACAATGTCTCCCTTTGTATCTAAATCTTAAATGTTTCGGATGTTTTGCTTGTGACTATCAGTGGTACAGATAATGCGCACACTAGAGACAATTTTACTGTTTTGGGACATTAAAGTCTATCTTTCCATCAGAACTGCAAGGTAACAATTGTTGGTCCCTTTGAGTTTTAATCAATAAGTCTAATCATTGTAAAAAAAAAAATCGCATCATGGTTTTCTTAAGCTCAATGTGACATCCTCATATGTCTTATGCCCTGAGTCTTATTTCAAACAACCCAAATACAAAGATATTTTATTAACAATGATACAAACAGACTCAACACACAATCCAATGATGTTTGGACGCACCAAAATAGTTAGAGATTAAATATTGTATCAAAAAGTCTCTACCTGTATGCTTTAAAAGTGTATAAATAATAAATCACTAAATAAAATACATCCAGTAGAGCTTCAGGACTACGAGTTAGCAATTTCGTGAAAAAACGACAAGTGTTTGGAACATTCTTAACACATGATACAGTGAAGGATAAAATGGTCATTTTATGGAGTGATTTAAGAAGCTGGGAGGAGCGTTTTTGGATGTTAATCACCATTTATTTGCCATTATCCTCCACACTTTGTAACATAATCTGACTGTAGGAGTAGGCAACATACTTTTCCACCTTGCAAGCCTTCCAAATATTCATTTAAATAGAAGCATCAGAGTAACATATAGAGGGCATGTCATGTCTGACACACATACAGCTAATGGTTGCCTCTGCCTTTCCACTGCTCTGCTACAAAATGGTCTGATGAAACGTAGAAAGAGAAGACAAGGGACAGTGGGAAGGCATATCAGGGAAGAGATGGGGGAACTGTCGGATTGTTATGCATGTGAGGCGGGGGTGATGCGGTGTTGCCTGGAAGCGCGCAGGGACGGCGAATGTCACTCCGATCAGTCGGAAGTGTCACGACGGGTAGCGGAGCCGTGACCTCTGATGTGGAGTGGGGAGAAACAGAGGGAGAGGAGGGAGACACGAGGCAGAGGGCAACACAACAGAAAAGGCAGTGACAGCAGGAACAGAGAGGGGAACAAGAGGGAGGGACGTTTTTGGAGGGGCCAACGCCTAATCCTGCCAGCGCTCAGGGCTTCAGGAACAGAGGAGTGATATCAGTAAAGACACATTCACAGGCGGACTATCCTCTAAATGAGGCCACTTCTGTCTGCTGCCTTGCCTCTCACTCACAACCTCCCCTGCAATCACAGTGGAGAAACACCTAGAAGCTATCTGCTGCCCTGTTTAAGAATCCCACCACTCCATTACATGTTGGACCAACACTGCTGGTCCCCTACTACAATACATCTGTATTAAACAGGTATCAAGAGTGAGAAACCCGAGCGAAAAGGTGACGGCCTCTTCTCTGTAAAAAGCTCTTTCCTATTGTTCAGGAGCGAAGCTTTTATCTGCTGCATAAACAGAAGCCGAGGCAAGTGTATTTATATAGCACATTTCAACACAAGGCAAGTGAAAGTGCACACAAAATACTTTACAAGCATTACGATTTAATGCCTTATAATAAAGTGCCAATTCAGTGCATTCAAAAACAGATAAAAAGCCAAGAGAATACAAAGAATGCAAAGTTAAACAAGCTCGAATGGAATAAGATGGCTATAAAATACAAAAGTAAAAGTTACAGTGCAGTGTAAGTTGGATTTGATTTAATACATCGCAGCGGCTAAATGTCTTCAGCCTGGATTTAAAGCGACCTGCAGTCTTCTGGAAGTTTGTTCCAGACATATGGAGCACCATAACTAACTAAACGCTGCATCTACAGAAACACAACAGAGCCATTTTCCCCCCTCGTTTAATGCCTCTGTATAATTACCAAGGTCTGACAAACCTCTTCATAAACGATTAGAGTAATGTTGATATCAATAAGACACCATCGCATTAATGAATTCATGGTTTGTGCTAGAGCGACGTCAGGAGGATCCCTATCGCCGGAGTGACATCTAATTTAAACCGGGTGTCAGGAAAAGTACCAGAACAATATGTCAGCTCTGTCATTACGCAATGACAACCAATACATCAACACAGTTGTACTGCCCGTGGATATCAATGAAATTATATGATAATGAAATATTATTTCACTTGGGCAGCCCTGGATGCTTTCTCTGGAAGCAGTGGGAATGTTTGGATAGGAGAGTACGATATTGTGACAAAAAAAAGCAAAGACAATAATTAAAATGTGAGAGATGAGGGTGGGAGAGGTTTATTTTCTCTCTGTGTTATTCTGGGTTTAATCTTTGAACAGCATTGAGTAGTTTTCCTTTTTCTGACATGTACTGTATATTATGAGCACTGTGTAACTTCTGAGGAGGGTAAAGGCCCGGAGGCTAAAGTGTGAGCTGCAAAACCACAAAACCCCCTGAGCTTAGACCTGCAGTCTGAGACGAATCCGAGATGAAGCAAAAGCAGTCTCTAGTGACGGCATATTTTTTACATCTTGAACCCCAGACTGCCAACGATCCGGTTTGTCAGAATGAGTAAATGGGTTGATTCAAATTGTTCAAGGAGCCAAAGAGTTAGAAAAAAAACCACAGCTAAAAATAGTTTTCCAGCTGGATTAATGCAAAATAGCAAGTATCATTTCAACAAACCTCTTTTAGGCACTAATGTGAGATCACACCAACACTAATACAGACACAGTGTGTGCCTCGCCTCTCTTGAAGCAGGCGGATTACTGTGCCATGGAACAAAGTCCTCCTCTCCCCGCCAACACTAGCAAACCTCCAGAGTCTTCTGGAAACAGAGTGTGGAGAGCTTGTGACTACAATTACTGACACACTTTTAGAAAGTGCTAATCTCCCCTTGGGTTGTTTTTTTCTTCACATTTTGCTACAAAAATGAACAAGCCACAACCAAAGCTCACTATTTCGGTTGTGTTTCACTGACTTGACAGCAAGCCAGCAGTGTCACACAACAAACACGGCTGAATGCACACCCAATGAGAATTGTGACTGGGAATTTAAATACCAACTATTTATCAGGTTTTGTTTTGGGGATGTCTGAAATCTGACATTTGAGTTGTTTAAACAGAGCCCTGTGGTAGCATTACAAGTACTGTTCATGTCAAAAATAATAGCTGAAAACACACCAATACACCGTGCATTATTTATCCAAATTGCTTTAATTTACCGTCATTATGCAAACGGAATCAAACTGGTAATTAACTGAAATGCTTAAAGTGATGCAAAAAGAAATCCACAAATTCCCTCTCTTGCATGTTTTATAAGTGACTTAGAAATGTCAGTTTGAGATAACGCAAGTCACTGAGCTGGAACACTTTCCAAAGTAGTGGTTCTCGAAGACACGATATTTGTGCCATGTTCAGTTAGGAATAATTTACTGATGTACAGCAAATTGAAAGATAAGTACCCAAACTTTAAATGAACGATACTGCTAGAGAGGGAATTACATCGCTCTTATTGCAAGATGCATTTCATCCTGTGAAAGTGTTTATAGGAATGCGAAAAATAACAACTGTATGCGAAAGACAGTTAAGCAACACCAATGGTTCAAAGAAGTCAGATGTATTGTGTGGGTGAAATACAACCAAACTCTTTTGTAAAACCGGATAAAAACAACAATTTTATAGAAAAAAATAAAATGTCTCTTGTATGTTGGATCCACACAGATAGAATAAGTATAGCATACTGTTCAAAAGTTAAAATAGACATCATATAACCACAACACCAGGGTTCAAGGACCTCCTTTGAATATATTACCATCGTTCCAGTCTATATTTAAACTGATAAACAGGCAGTCAAGGCAAAAATGAGAATATTAAAAATCAACGCCAAAGTCCTTACCTGTGGCAGGGCGGAGGTGAGCTGGCGCTGCAGAGAGTCCCGGTCGTAGATGACGTCCTGGAGGTGCGACTGGGACACGCCGAGGCTCTCCTGGGTTTCCCTCAGCGTGTCCAGCAGCCGGTCCCTCTCGTCCAGCATGTTGACCATCAGCTGCTCAAAGTGGGAGTCCGGGTCCGAGGAGCTGCTCTGAGAGCCGCGCTGGTTCAGAGCCGTGTCCTCGCTGATGGTGGGCATCACCTCGCACATCATCTTGGCGCTGCCGGGGGAAGAGGGAGATCTGAGATTAGACAGGAAATGAACTCAGTGTTTGTCAGGCGGTGTATAACCAGGGAAAAGGTGTATTCAATGATGGAAAGTATGTTGGGTTAGACTTATTGCTGATGGCTAATCATCAAATATGGAATACAGTCATTCATATTGCATACAAATCAAATACTATATTCATGTATTTTTTCTTTTAATGTTTATTTTATTATCTTTGCTTTTTAATGACTGTTTTTAAATGCCATTTTCTTAATGTTTTTCATTTTTGTAAAGCACTTTGAATTACCTGGTGTTATATAAATAAACTTGCCTTGCCTTACACCTTTAACCTAGATGGAATTTCCCTTCCTCGAGATTATATATTCAGGTATGTCTTGATAATATTTTTTATGTCACATATATCAATAATTACAAACTGCAAGAGGCTTGTATTGTAAAGGTAACTTATTGCAACACTATTTAGCCTCTATGGTTAACATTATTATTTTATGAATCTAACATGTTTCAATAGCAATATTTATTTTTATGTTGGATTTTTTTATATTTTAATCGTTTAACCTTTATTAGAATTATGGCATTTGTATTACTATTATCTTTTCATTTGTATTTCTGTTGTACCTATATGTTCACTTTGTTTTATGGGGTTTTATAATTTATATTGTTGCATCGATTCAGTTGTCTCGTGTCTTATCTGTCGGAGAGAAATCATTATTTATTTTATTGTATGTGTATTATCATACATTATACCTCCTTGTGTCTATTAACCTGTTAAAATGTTATATTTTGCTGCATGTACCTGGAAAGCTCTTAACAAATAATCTGAGGGGAATTAGTTTACTTGTGATGTGTCATTTTGTAAAGCACTTTGAGCTCCATGTGTTGTATGAAAAGTGCTATATAAATTAAGCTTTATTATTATTTGTATTCTTATTATTATAACATGAATCTAGAGTTTTCAACTTACCTAATTACTCAATAACATAAATGACATTTGGAGTGTACACAGGAAACCATTTAGTGGTGGGGTTTCATTCACAAGGTCTGGTACAACTCATGTAAAGTTTATTTAAACTTCCAAAGACGATACAAGCCAACTTCTGTGTTCACATGAGTGTCTACCATCCACTGTTCCTGTTAAGATGGCTGGTGAGGATGTGACTGTGCCTGACATAGTTGGAGCTCGACTCAGCGTCACCTCCAGCTGTCTTGAGAGGCTGGGGTTTCTGCCCTAGATTTCACGCTTGCTGTTTGATGATCCAGCCCAGATCTAGTTGCTTAACACACTATGCTATAGTGGATATCTAAACTCCATATTCCAGCTTCCCTGAGGGACTTCAGAAAAGCCTCCGGAGTCACCTTAACTGATGCAATAGTTTACGGGTAAAAAAAAGATATGCATCATCACACATCAGAGTCATGCAGCCTAATAAGCTCAGCCACAAATAACCAAGCGTTAAAGATTTACAGAGGTGAGTGACACACTTCAGATAGTCTGCTAAAGGAAGTCATTTTGCTTTCTTTTATATCAGTTCAATTACTGTGTGCATTGAGTGGAAACAGATACTCACACATGCCTCCATCAAAAAAGAAAAAAAGCCAACATGTTTCACAACAATATCACAAAAGTAGTGTAGTCCTCCTTCGTGGTTTGTTCAGTTCTGATTGCAGCTAAACATATTCTGACAATGTTCCTTTTTCAGTCTTCCACAAATACATTTAAAGGAATGCAGTCTGGTGCTCGGTATATCATCCACAACCTAACAATACACTTTTGCTTACAGGTTAATTACTTCTATTCATTCTGTACAGTAGACCATGGGGCCTCAGTGTGTTAACCCAGGTCAGTTTACTCAGCGAGCCTTCAGTCTCCCATTGCCCAGCCTCGGTCCCCTCTGGGTGGGTTAAAATGGCAGGATTGTATCTCAGCATGTTCTGGCAGTAGGATGGTGTCTCCCAATTCTTCTCCAGGCAGCCAGCCAGACTGTCACCAGTTCAACATTCAGCCACCATCCGCTGCCGTTTAGACCTGAGAGACGGAGCCTGTGTGCTGCCTGGCTGGACTCTCTGCGCATGCCAGCCATTTGTTTGGAGAGCAGGCCAGCCGGCGGACAGACGGGACATCGGCGGTGCATTTTAAGTAGACGGTAGTGATTTATTCCTGACTCTGGCTCAATGCGTGTTAGTTGATCGCAGGGAGGAAGGTGCTGGTTGCATAAAAATCCATACGACTACGGCGTCTGGCAGTTAATATTAAAACAGACTTCAGGCAAAAAGTCTTGTTGCTCATTGTTATTTCTTGTGTTGCTTGTGGCAACTGGTTAAAATACAAATCAGGTAATGCTCTATGTGAAGTTGTTTTCTTAGTAGATTTGTGCTATTCCAACTTTCCACCAAGCTAACTCGGGATAGGGATTTCCAATGATGAATGGCTAACTTTATTGACACTGTACATTGCATTTAGCTGACGCTTTTATCCAAAGCGACTTACAATAAGATATCTCTGAAAGTTAAGCAAAATGCAGAATGGCGGCTAAGAAATGCAAAATGGAGTCTCTTTTTCCCATTCTGAGGGTTTAACACCCAAATCAGACCTTTACCTGGAGCCACTCAAAGCTCACAACTTCCCAGTCATCCAACATGTCGCTGCTCTCCACAATGATCCAGCAAAATAGGCCCTAAAATGCCAAGAAACATTTGTGGGTTTTTTTTTTTTCTTTTTAAATGGCGTTTTATTTCTCCTTTAAGCCATGCGGAAAGCAAAGTCTATTGAGGATGTTTTTCTGCTTCATGGCACATACAATCCCCTTTTGTCCTGTTCCTGCACCTTATGCTTTGATCTCACCGTGACTGCCCCTTAAATCATTTCTACTGTCTATGAAAAATCAATAGACACGGAGGGAAATTGCTCTGACTTTTGTCTGCGCCCTTAGACGTATTAGGCAGCTTTGCTGGAAACCAAAAGCAAACCATATCACTCAGTTAAACATATATCCACTTAATTGTGTCTGTCAAACCGTCATCAGGCCTGTCTCTTTTGTTAAAGTGGCTAGTCAGATAAAGGACTTTGTCTGCAAAGCCGTGAAGCCAAATGCAGTGATAAACACCCACTACTTTCCCTGAAATGTCCTCTTTGGTAGAGAAAATCTGCTCCTCTGCTGCTCGAAATTCATTAGTTCATTAGTGAAGCAGGCAGGCTGAAGTGATGGCAGGTAAGAGCTAGTGGGATCCTCTTGGACAGATAAACACTAATAACCCACAGTGGACACAGGGTGAACAATGTGTGGTCTGAGAGCTCTATTTGCACGCTGGGATACAGATGTTGTCTAGATTGGGCTCACTAGCAGTGACAATACTACTTCCTCACAACTAGACATCCAATTTGACCCTCATTACAAAAGCTATTTGGCCTACAGATATTCATAGAGCCTGAAACAGGGCGAATACTGATGTGGTGTCATTCATGTGCTTATTTCCTCTAGAATGCAACATCATGGCACATTACGATAATGTACAGTAAGAAATCTGGCCATAAATTCCACTGGCATGTCAGACCTTGGTTTAGCATAAATGCATGTCTAATAATGATATTTAAAATGGTATCTGTCAGAGGGATACTTGCAGGGAAAGAGCTATTCGTAGTAACTGTTGTATAAACAAGATTAAGCTTAAGTGATTTTAGCGCGGCTGGTAAAAGATGTTAAATGCACGTCTAAAATGATGCAGAACTCACGAGAGGGAGAGGATTCAATAAGAAATGCACACAGAAAAACAGGCAGTGATCATTGGGATGTTCTCTCCATGCCATATGCTAATCAATGAATTATTCAGGGGGGTAGGAGGGAGGTTTTCTTCCCAATCAGTGCAGAGTCCTTTTATTCTGCCAAGCAACCTCTTCCAAGCTCTAACACCTGGCTGCAGACTGAAGTCTATAGCTGGCATCAGGAATTTGTGGAGCAAACTTTGAAACCTACAAAACGGCAGAAATAATGCTTGAGATCAAATCGAAAAAATTATAAAAAAATCACAGCAAAACATTAACTAACAATCAAGTCTCTATTTGGGTAAGTTCCAGGACTCTATAGGCCTGAAGCACTGACGCCAAAAACCAAAGTGATTTACTGAGTCAGCCCAAAACCAACAAGTACTACATCTTTTTTGGACACCTCAGGATTTACATCCAATGACAAGGCAGAGTTACCTGACTGCATGTAGCAAGGAGGAAAGAAAGGGTTTGGAGACCGGGGTGTAAGGGTGTGTAGAGTTCATTGAGTTCATGTCTTGTCACGTACCTAAACTAAATGCATTTTTTCATTAACAATCAAAATGTTTTGCGCAAAATCTGCAGAGATATCTTTTAATACAGCTAAATAGACCAAATAAAACTCCAAACTCCTGGATTGAGAGTTTAACTGAGGCAGGCAGTGAGCTATCTATATGGGACAGCTGTAAATGACGTAGAACCACTCCATTTTGGGAAGAACAAATCAGTAAACTGGGGCTAATTTCCTGAATGTCTTCAGTTAATCTCATTAATGGAAACCATTGTGTGAGAAGATAAGGAGCAGCTACACAAAACAGCAGTATGTTGCTGAGCAATATATGGCCAAGTGAGGCAAATTCAGCACTATTCACCACCTGGGAAACATCAAACGGCGTGTAAAGGAGCGAGCGTGTGCCGAACAAGCGGACGACTTAACACGACACTCTGTGGCTTTGGAGATAAGCAGCACTGCTGAATGCTGATTTTGGAGATGCTAAAAATAAAACCAGCGTTATTTAATAGTGTGTTTAAAGCTTTGTCATCACCAAGCAACTCAGATACTCATTTAGCAAAGAAATGCTCATTTAAAAAAAAAAATCAGGCCCACAAATGCCTATTAAGAAACCAATCTCTTATGAAATACGAGGTCAACTTTTCAAACATTTGTAACACCCTATTAGATTCAGCTCATCGCTACATGAGACCGAATTGTTTTGATGATAATGCACTTCACCGGCATCAGTACCACAAGCACAAGGCTGATTACGCATGTCACTTTGCGGTCGTCGGGGGAGCTGACTAATGGGAAATTCCACTTTTAAATAACGTCTGTGTTTGATTTCTTGGCATGCTGCTGAGCACAAGTGCATGTGCAGGCGGCATTGATGAGGACAAGTGGCGTAATGGGTAATCTGTTGCATACCGCTCTGTCCCGCATTGGCATCCATACCAGGCCGACAGGTGGGGAAAGTTTGAGACTGCGTTTTAGTGAATGGGAAGGACCAGATTGCATTGTACACTCATAGTGTGGAGAAATCCCATTCATATGGCTCCATGCACCAGAGAGACTTCTGACAACCGAGAGAAAGCCTGCCAAGAAAACAGCAATTCAAGTCTATTCCATTTAATCACAGCCACAGGAGCATACAACAAATCTCAGGCGGGAGTCTACTGAGTGGTTGGAGCAAACCATTAGCTCCTCTCCAACCCTGCGCCCAGCTGATGTGTGACCTGTCCGGTGATGCAACAGCCATGCGTTATAAGAACTTATACTGGTACTAATGTATGTTTGATGGTGAAAACCTCAGTTATTGCAATACAGTGCAAGGCTCTCTGATACTGGAGGAACATTTTTGCATTAAGCCGTGATAGCAACAATGTCATGTGACTGGTTTGAGGCATGGCAGTAACATTTAGATTTTGTGTATGTTGTCATGACATTTGGGGCATTTTAGCAGCAAAAGGTACATTTTCAGTTTGAGTTTATGTAGGTTAGCATAGGGACGTAGAGGCTTATATGAAATGTATTGGACGAGATAAGAAGGCACCGCAGCAATAATAAGCACAAGTCGCAATAAGAGCATCAATCATCTGAAGATAAAAGAAGACAAAATGAGAGTTAAGTTCAAGCCAAGATGGTTTTTAGATAAATACTACAATACATGGCCCGACATGACTCAAATACTTATTCCTACAAAAGGTCAACTTTATAAAGCTTTAAAGCTGTGCTGATCAATGTCAGTAATAACTCAAATAACCAATTAGTCGTAGAAGAAAATAATAATCGCCCACTATTTGAAAATGTAGTGGAAGAAATTGGTAGAAATTGCCTGCTTTCTGTTTTATATCATATTACATTGAACACCTTTAAGTATTGACTGATAGAACGAGACATCTAAAAAGGCATCACCTTATACTTTAAGAAACGGGAATTGACATTTTCCACTGTTTTTTGACATTTTATCAAGAGGCAGATTAACCTAGAATATCTTTAAATCTTCCCCGAAAACTCAATGTTTATTCTGCTGTGACTGACACCCTTGTGTGAACACTGACACGCTGAGAAGTGAATGAGAGGGGATGAAGAGGGTGGCACGCCTGGGTGTAAAGTTACAGTCAGCCCGGTGCCATTAGGGAGGCGGGAGAGGAGGCTGTGCATCAGTGTGTGTGTGTGTGTGTGTGTGTGTGTGTGTGTGTGTGTGTGTGTGTGTGTGTGTGTGTGTGTGTGTGTGTCTCCATTTGTCTGAGTGAGCTTTAGCTCTACCTGTGTGTGAGCATCTGTCAGAGGGAGTGAGGGAGGCTCTGTGTGTCTTCTGATGTGTGTTTCACTGGCTGTTTGTTCAACTGGAAATAAGTCTGCATGCACATGAGAGCATCAAAGGACAGATGTAGCCTTTAACATCACCCCCAATCCCCTGCAGCAAGGTCATGCAAACCATCAATCGATAGAGATTGAATAAGAGCACGGATCGAGGTGGACGAAAAAAAAGAAAGGAATAAAGCCACGGTTGTAACGGATTTGAATGGTGTTGCTTGCCACCACCGCCAACCCTTTCTCATTATGGAGGTTTCTTTTTTGGTCAAAACCCCATTAAAGCTGCCCTCAAATCATAATGTTATAGACATAAAAGCTGCTGCCACAGGTAGCCACCTCTCTGCAGAACAAGTAGTACAAGCTTTGTCTGCACACCAGACATATTAGGCAGTGAGGTGCATGATGGGAAAGTCTCACTTCTTTCATGCAAAACCGTCAAATGAAGCATCCCCGCTCTCTGTATCATGCATATGAGTCACACTTGTGCCACAACTTCAGCAGGATGCAGGCTGAGGCATGCACATATTGGTTTTGTTCCTTTAAATGTCACGGTTGCAAAATGTGAATAATAATTTGCCAGATCATAGCATGCTCACAGCTTTTTGCCTGGGGGGTATTAACCTTCTAGCTAAATTGAGCAGCACATGCATGTGAGTGCCTTCTCATTCATTCATTCATTGGGTAAACGTGTGTGTGAATGGGGTTTGTAGATGTGCATGGATGACAGAGAGGCTGTTCTCCCTGCTTGCATGTCTATAATAACCGGTAATAATATTGTTTAAAAGGAGGGGCAGCTGTCCCTCCTATGACAGCTCCTCCTTTTACTGTCCCTGACGGTACTACATTACGTGACTCTGTTATCGGTTCCTAAGAGGGTTTAATAACTAAAGTCTCCTCCTCTACAATGTCACACATGTCTGCACTAGTCGGCGCAGTCCGAGGACACACACACACAGCACACACACACACCACACACAACACACACACCACAACACACACACGACACCACACACCC
>NW_011368137.1:59364-86979 GCF_000735185.1 Notothenia coriiceps | reverse complement strand
TTACTGATGGTAGCCTTTGTTACTTTGGTCCCAGCTCTCTGCAGGTCATTGACTAGGTCCCCCCGTGTGGTTCTGGGATTTTTGCTCACCGTTCTTGTGATCATTTTGACCCCACAGGGTGAGATCTTGCGTGGAGCCCCAGATCGAGGGAGATTATCAGTGGTCTTGTATGTCTTCCATTTTCTAATAATTGCTCCCACAGTTGATTTCTTCACACCAAGCTGCTTACCTATTGCAGATTCAGTCTTCCCAGCCTGGTGCAGGTCTACAATTTTGTTTCTGGTGTCCTTTGACAGCTCTTTGGTCTTGGCCATAGTGGAGTTTGGAGTGTGACTGTTTGAGGTTGTGGACAGGTGTCTTTTATACTGATAACGAGTTCAAACAGGTGCCATTAATACAGTTAACAAGTGGAGGACAGAGGAGGCTCTTAAAGAAGATGTTACAGGTCTGTGAGAGCCAGAAATCTTGTTTGTTTGTAGGTGACCAAATACTTATTTTCCACTATAATTTGCAATTAAAATGTGATTTTCTGGATTATTTTTTCTCATTTTGTCTCTCATAGTTGAGGTATACCTAGGATGAAAATTACAGGCCTCTCATCTTTTTAAGTGGGAGAACTTGCACAATTGGTGGCTGACTAAATGCTTTTTTCCCCCACTGTACCTTCAAAGTTCTTGATAAAAATAATTATATGAGGTCATTTGCTACAAATTAACTCACAGAGTCATTAAACATTGGACTGATATAACGAAGCAGATGTGATGTGAAGTTTCTGCAGTGACCTGTGTGTATAGTAAAAGTTTTATTATTTAGTGATATTATTTAAGTTGGTGAAAGTAAGTTTATGCTTTTATTTTTGAAAGCATCTTTGGGCATCTGGTGATTGAGTAATCTGGTGTAAATGTATATATTGGAGACAGGTGGTGGGAGCAGAGCACTAGTAGTAGGCATGTGTTTTTAAACCCGGGTGATTAAAGCAGGAAAGCCATAGGAAATGCTTCAGCAAAGGAATAAGAAACCTGTTCATTGTAATTTTGTTTGGTGGATATTGCAACGTGGAAATAAATGGAACAAAACGACTCTTGCCTGGACTTGGATCATTTCCTCCTGCGTAGAATTTGTGATGTGTGCCTTAACGGTTAACTATTAGGTACATTTTCTGTTTTACTTTTCTATGATTTTGGCCACTATAAGGATTGATGAGGGTTGAGAGGAACTGGCCAAGCACAAAGACTGAATGAAATGGTAATATAACCATCTCACATTTTCACGAATAAATGTTGCTCATACATAATAATAGCTGTGCTGGCAAAACTGAGCCACTTTTCATCGAGGAAGCACTCAAAGACACAGTATGTATCCTACTTAAAGAATAAATGCTATAGTTTATGTTTACTTTGCAAATGTTTGACGTAAGAAATATTGAGGAAACTGCTCAGAAGTTTAAGTTAGAGATGTCACACATTTCCTTCATGATTGACATATAGACAGTGGATCTCAATCATTTGATATACACATTTGCCTTAAAGATATTTTACACCTAACCAAGCATTTAGTCTCAACATTAACCACATGTTTGAAATTGCAACTGTAATCCAGGAGAAAATACCTTAGAAACTAATTCGGCAATGCACTTTTGTTGTTTAGAAAAGGTTATTACACTGAGGTTATAGCTTTTGATATTACATTAAAGTTACATATATTTTACATTCAGTAACTCTAATGGTCACAGTGGGCCAAATTACACACATGAATGTTACTCTGTACGATCCTGCTATCGACCCATGGTGAAATATTACCTTATAACTCGGCAAGAGTGTGATCACAGAGAGAAAAGGCCTTTTTCTGCTCATCAAATATTAAAGAACTTGAGTAAGTTGTTTCTGGGTGTCACTGAAGGTGGTATTATTCCCATTTATAAGAAGAGACTTTTATTTGGAGAAAGGCATAAATGTTTTAAAGCAGCCTGTGTGTGTGTCCAGGAGAATGGAGATAAGTGACTCTTATTGAGTTCTGATTTACGGTAAGTTTGTTTAAAGGTTAAAAGATACATTAAAGTTGGACACCGAAAAAAGAACATTTTGTCCACAGGAGAAAAAAAAAATCACAGGTTCCACACATTAAAAATGAAGTCTTGTTGGTGATGTATCCGTTTTTAATACTTTTTTCAACTTTTTACTTCATTCTGTTTCAGTTTTTACTATCTTAAAAGTGAGACTTTGCCATTTTATATAATTGTAGACTAATTATTCCTCTGGTTGGGACTTGTGTTACTTGGGTGTTTGTCATTTAAAATATCAAAATAATCATTTGCTGCTGCCAAAAGAAGATATTCCAGCCTATCCCATATTTGAAAACTTATAAAAACACTTGTTTCTTGACATTTTGCCTCAATATTTCTGAGAGGAAACCAAAACTAAGAATCGAGAATCTGAAGCCAATATTCAATGTTTTTAGTTCATTTATGTTACAAATGAAGAAGAAACGTTTCTTATAATGATGTATCAGCAGTGTTTCCCTCTGCTGAACACCTCTGCCTCGCTGTGTTTCCTCTTCCTGAGCTGCAGCCGTGTGGCCTCGTGACAAATTGCTGCTGAGAGCTGACCAGCTGATTGGTGTCGCTGTCCATGGTGCTGAAGCCTGTATGCTTTCTGTATGTGCTGCACTGAGGCTTATTGGGTAGGGTGTGCTGGGAATGTTGACATGTCAAGACTTTAGAGAATATTTCATTAAAACATATTTTGCAGTAGCTTGGTGTCTCCTGTCTTATTCCTCTTTTCATTAGGTCTAAATCTCACCTGTTCTGTATATATCTCTTTGCACATTTCTGTTCTCTTTTACAGCTGCACAACTTTTCCACTTTAAATTCTGATATACTGAACCAGGTCTGCACATTTAGCCAAAACTGTAACGAAATTGCAATATGGAGTAGTGCAATATTCAAATTCCAGGAAGCACAAATTATTTGTTAAGTGCCAACTATGCAAAAATACTATTTTAAATTAAGCATTGTTGTTAAGCATATATTTACTGGCCTACAAACAGTATTATACTGTATAGACTGAACAAAACACCACGTTTGTTACAGATCCTCTTAATTATTTAATATATTAAAGAAAAAGAAATCATCTCCAATATCATCAATTATATCATATCTTCAATTATATCATGTTGCTATATCTGTAAAAAATAACCAACATCCAACCAAATCATGCAGGCCTATACATTTTCAAAGCAACTTTATAAATGCAAAAAAATATATACAAACGTGTAAGTACAACAATAAAATAACGGTTTTCGTATTAATTCTGTATTTGCTCCTGAGCTTAATTCCTCTCACTGTGTTTATTGTACACTGTAGCAAATTCATGTATGTGTAAACCTGCCCGGCAATAAACCTGATTCTGTCAAATGTTTTCAGATGCCTCTTCTTCTTCTGTGCTTTGCAGCCCAAAGGTAGCCCCCCCCCCCTCCACTCCCCTCATTAACTCTTGTCTGACAAATTACCAAAACAAACGCGCCACTAATAGGTGAAGTGCTGGCTCTCTTCTCAAGTGAAAAAAACACTCCACATGTGGGTCATCACGCCTGCAAAACACTGGGTAGACAAACACAGGACTTCATGCTGTGTGTTTTCAAACAGATGATTTGGGTGGTTTTATTGATAAATACCCTGATTTCTCCTCATGACTATCACAATGAGGATTACCGCATTTCAATTGCCTATTCATAAAAGCAGATGACTGCTTCTATATCATCCCACTAAATTGACCCACCTTGGGCTTGTTTTGTGACATCGCTCCTGCATATTCATTTCCCTTGAGATGCCAGTCCAAGCCTCTGCCTCTGAATGGTTGTAAAGCAGCCAGGTGACGAATACCCCACTCATATCTGAACACCTTAGAGATGAAAAGTAACTCATCATTTATAGTTTATCTCAGAAACATTCAAAGCTTAAAAAGGTGTGATTTTTACGATGGATTTTTTGACTCTGCCATCAGCGGGAATTATTCTAAAACGGGTGCCATGCAGTTAAAAGGCAATGATCAGAGTGATAAAGGAATCAAGAAGAAGCTATAAAAAGAAACCTATAAAAAGAAAAGAGACCTGTGACGCCGCTCAAATCTAATTCTCCTCCTCATGGCTCCACACACTAAAATGTTTGAATGTCATTAAGCGAGTCACCCTCCCCCCCTTTCGTCATGCAAATGGGCCTCTTTTCATGCACCATGCAAATCTCACATCAAAATCTCAATGATCTCAAAAGGCTAAGCGGTTGAGCTCCTCGCGGCCAATTAAAGAGACACTCAGCAGGCTTCAGAAATGCTGATGCAAATGTTTGCCCAGGCTGATGGAGGGACCCTGTACAGCGGTTTGTATTAATGAATACATGTTAATGTAAACCTCCCATATAATACCACGGCCGAGAATATGCTCTTGTGAACTCAAGGGAAATGTTGAAGTGTTGCCTGGCATGACGCCTCTTCAGGTCGTATCATAGAACATCAAAGGAAATGTGTATTAGCAAGGCTGACATTTTCCACATCTGTTATCATAACGTGCCTGTGTGTACGTCCATCCTTTCAGAATCCATCCAAGAAAAAACAGTGTGCAAAAGACCAGAGGTCGGCTATCTTTATGGCTTCCCCGAACCTCTGTTTCTTAGGCCTGGCTGGAATCATAAATGAAGCCGGCTGCCAAGGGCTTGCTGCGTGATTCAGTGATAACAGAGAGGAGCCGGGGCTGGGTGTGAGATGCATTAGAGACAGAGCGGAGAGGGATTACAGGTGTCTGGCCCCCTGTAAATCTCTTTATCTGTTGAGCCCACCCCCTGAGACGGCAACGCAATTGCACCGTATAGAAAAATCCCCACTTTCCTTAAACACACAAGCCATATCTCCACGTTAAACAGTGATAGTATTCTTTTTTTTCAAAGCGCAGGCACACGTGCCGAAAGGGTATCGCTGCAGAACAGTTGGAAGTGCTTCTTATTAAACTAACAGATGCGAAAATGCTTGTGATTTCCAACCGAAAACCCATAGACTTCACTATACAATGATACAAAACAAAAGAAAACTGCATGATAAATGACGATCGAGCACTAATTCACGTCAACCTATCCATTCATTAAATGACTACTCATGCAGAGACATATATAAAGAGTGATGTCCTCTTACAACCCTGGTGTTCTATAATATTAATAACTGATTCAACTACAATTTGGGATCTTTCTTTTTGGAATTTTTAGATGGATTAAAAAAGAAAAAGGAAGGACCGACACGCCTGTAATGTCTGACGCGTTAAAGGTGGTGGAGTACCTCTTTAAATCGGCTATTCTGACACAGTTATTGTTAACTCACACACTACAGAACCTCAGCGACTGCACTCACTGGACATTTCGACATGGAGGAAAACAAATGGCGCCGTACAGCTGCCAATAATTCATGCGGACGTGACCTGCGCTCGGTGCTGTGTAACTACTCATACCATAAGAATCATTACACTGCTGCCATATGCTCACAGTTCTTGTTAGGTCGTATGTTTCATCTCATTAGCATTTGCCTTTTAACTTAATGTGAGAGAAAAGTTATGGCCATGTTTACATTAACACCCTTTGATTTAAGGCACAGTGTGGATGGAAACATTCTTGATAAATGTTGCCGTACATTTGGATAGATAACTGGATGGGGAAAGAATATGGCACTCTGATGTCATCTTGGTCAGGAGACGGCAGATAGGGACAAAGGGAACCTCTTTCCGGAAATACATTTCTTTATCTACCGCTACTGCTCTCTGAAAACCTCTCTCCACCTCTCTTGACCTCAACACTGAGAGATCTTTGTCCTCATTCAAAGGCTTATTCAGATGGAAAATGTCACTTTTCGGGACGAATGGGTGTGTAGAAAGCAGAAAGAGTTGAATGTGAGTTTGTAAAGTGCTATTCACCAATGACCTTACTAGTGAGTTATAAATACCTTGCACGGTTAAACAACTGTTGATCCGTAATGTGTGGATCAAGTCTAGTATGTCATCAAGCTAACATTTGCTAATTAGCTCTCAACACAATGTACATCTAATGCAAAACATCTTTAGTTGTTCAGGTCATATAGCGGGAAGCAATGACCTAATGAAGGGGCTTCAATGGACGAAAGTGGTGGACCTCAGTTCCTGGAGCTTGAGAAAGAGGACAAAGTAACCTTGCCCTTTTCTAGGTATACAGACTTCTCTTTAGCCATTACCGCAATAAGGTGTGTTTTCCCTTCTTCTTTCCAGCCTCTTCACTCCCGCCAGTCACTTAGAAGAAGAAAGGTCAAGGAAGTTTGCAATTTACTGAAGCCACACACAGGAAGCTACGTCTGCAGAATTATTAGTGTACGCTCATACATGGATAGAATTCTTGGAAAAAACACTTTAGAGGCAATGCAGGGGTCTGGGTGATAAACATATGTTTCTCCTTCTTTGGGCTTTCAAAGGAGAGACTTACTCCAGAGAGGGGGAAATACAAATAAGATAGTTGGATAGTGGATAGTTATAACTTTTTCTTAGTGCCAAGACTGTGCAAAACATTACTGTACACTCGCACAGCCAATGACTATCTACTTTATTTCTCCGTATGAAACAAAGGGGAAATAGAACCAGTCTGACGTCATGGAAACGATCACATCAGAAATCTCAGCTCGTCCCTCACTGAGGCCATGTGTCAGAGGTCAGCGGCACACGTACTGAATGCCGCTCTCATCATACCTCACACGGACACAAAGACAAGCTCGGCTGCTGGAGCCATTAAGTATTAATCGAGCGCGCTCCTCCGCAATTTTAAATCCAATTGACTTTTTGTAGCAGGGTGACGGAGAAAGTGAGGTGGAGAGAGAGCTCTGGGTTGTACTGCGGTGGAGATCAGTGGAGCTTTGAGATCACAGCATCCCCTGGCGTGATGTAGTGTTCCCCTGGAGTAATTATGGTCGATATTTCAACACATTTCTGCTCAAACTTGTATCTGTTTAATGGGGCTGTGTGTTGATACATTGTATTGAAGTGATGAAGTTACTGTTCACGTCTACAAAAGTGCCAAAGCAGGAGGAATGTGGCGGCAGTGGTTCAGTCTGTCGGGGATTGGACTTTGGACCGAAGGGTCGCCGGTTCGCGTCCCCGATCGGACCAAAAAATACAGAGTGTGGACTGGTATACTGGAGAGGAGCCAGTTCTCCTCCTGGGTCACTGCCGAAGAGCAAGGCACCGACCCCCAACTGCTCACTGGCTAGACTGGCTGCCTCTGCTCTGACCAGCATGTAAATGTGTGCATATAACTGTGTGTATTTGTATATGTATGTGCATGTTGTAAAAAGTGTGTACTGTATGTACCTGTATAAAAACGCATGTGCGTGTACGACAGAGTGGAAACTGAATTCCCCCCTCTGGGATTAATAAAGGTCCATCTTCTATCTTCTTCTTCTAAATAGAGGACTTCAAAATGGCTTGAAATCATCGCTAAAATTGAATAAATAAAAAGCGATACAGGAGGAACAAGACAAAGAACCTCAGGTGAGTCTGTAAAAACAAAAAGGTATCCTATGGTAACCATGTTGTTGACACGTAAACATAATCAAGCTGTTGTATAATATATTTATATTATAAATCTTGATTACAAAAAATACAGAGTAAATACAGTCAGTAGCAGGAAAAAAAGATTAGTGGAAATATTAGGAAGTTGTGCTATGTTTTAGATGCTATTCCCAGGGAAAACAACCATTCAACGCACTGAAACACACTAGCTCCATATCTCAAATAAGATTTTTAAATAGTTTATTTTCATATGCCGTATTTCAGTCTTTAATGGCTTCTCAATAAACCTCAAATTACTCAACTTAAAGCCATATACATCTGAACAGGTCATAACGACTTCAAAAATAAAATCACAAAAATCAAATTAACTTCGAGACAATCTCTCTACTTACTTGCTAAATAATTCCACAATAAGACATAAAAAAAAAAAAGCAGATACAGTGTTGAACTACTCGCAGGTAGACCCCAGTGAAAACCTGACAGTCTCTCAGCAACATAAGTGCAAATAAAACCGGGAAAAAATGAAGATCAATGGGTCTGCTCTGTATGAAATTGTAACAAATCGCAAAGCACCCCAGGAAAAGACCCCCTGTCATTGTGCTCAAGCTCAGCGTGACAGAAAGATGAACAACACCACAGAGCAGAGAAAGCGTTGGATCAACGAACGGAGAGGTCAGCAAAACCTAAAAGAGGTAACAGAGAGAGGAATAAGTCCTGATGCTGATGATCACAACAATGATGCATCCCCCATGCTCCTCAGCCTGGGCCATTAGTTCATAGCCGTGTTTAGAAATGATTCACCGAGCACAGGGACGGATTCTCTAATGGCCGTCTTTACCATCTTATCTACAGGTGCATTATCTGGAGCAAATGGCCCCATGCAGGCGCTTATTTATTACCATAAGTCACAGACGCATACTGCAGGATCTTTTGCCCTCCGCTGCTGTGCATCACATCCCTGATTGAGAGCAGGAGAGCAGAGGTCCGATTTGCAGCTTTTGCTCCCTGCCTTTCAGGATATAACTTTCTCGAAGATGTGTTCATGATGGGTTGCAGCAGTGCTCGTGACTCTGGACATTTCCGTCTAAACGGCGGCCCGTTAACACAACTTTGCTCGGACGCCCCACTCGCCCTTGAAGTGAATGACGACGACGCCAAATCAATTGCATTGGAGGAGAACTCTGTCTCTCTCTTTTATGTTTCAAGGAGACAACTCCTGTTGCATCCGCCACTGATTGGCCAAGCAGGGTCCCAGTTGCCAGGCAACCATCCAGCGGTGTATGGGGCCCAGCTGACAGACAGCTGCTAATGAAGCCGGGGCGGCGGGAGGAGGGAGCGCGCTGCAGAGAGGGGGCTCCTTTCTCATGCCTCACACGTCCCGGGATGCGTCTACACACAGGTACACACTTCCTTCCTGGGTTTTAAACATCCTCCCACCAGAGTCAGCTGCTTGAAAGCAATCATAGGCAGCCCCCACCTCGTACACCACCACCCTCCCCCTCATCACCCGGTGACTAATATTGACACAGCGAAGGAAGGAGCGGCATGCGTAATCACGATATACGTTCAGAAGGTTTCAGAAAGAAAAAGTCTCTTCGTACACTCTGTGTCAGAGGTTTTCAGAAAATAGAGGACTCTAAGGTGTAAAGACAGATGGCTTCCACGCAAACATGGCAACCACAGAGCGGAGTTGTTGATTGCTTTTGCATGAGTCACACTCAGGTCACACATGCATATCCTGCAGCGAGCGTCCCGCGCAATCTGCTTTGATTAACTGGAAATCTAATAGAAATGTACTACAATTATATCCCTATGAATGACAGTACTTCAAATACCAAATATTGGCCAAGTGGGATTTCTCCAGTAAAGGGTGTGAGTGAATGTTTTTAGGCAGTCTGGTGTCTGTAAGACAAAAGCATTCCCTGGTGTTTCACTGTGCTTTAAGCGACGTTTCATGCATGTAATGTCGCTGTAATGATGCTGTCTTGTACTTTACCGTTTTTTTATTGTCTCTCTCAATGCTCCAGATGATGCCGCGACACATTTCAGTGGATGCCTGATGAAATACACCATTCATGAGATTCTAATGTCTTCACTATGTCCCTCTGCAGAGCACTTCAGCAGCCACTGGAACAGCGTTCACGGTGCAAATGGAGCAGAGCTCGGGTCTCTGGGCAATTTCCACTTTTCTGAGAAATATCTGCTCTGGTTAGCTGGCAAGTTTCCATATAATGGGGGGGGAAATGGTTAACCCACACAAGGCTCCTGGACCTGATGGCATCCCTGGCCGTGTTCTCAGGGTGTGTGCAGTTCAGCTGGCAGAGGTGTTCACAGACATCTTCAACAGGTCCCTGCTGCAGTCTGTAGTCCCCACATTTTTCAAACACTCCAACAACGTTCCTGTCCCCAAAAAGACAAAAATCACCAGCCTCAACGACTACCGCCCAGTAGCACTGCTTTGAGCGGTTAGTCAAAATCACTGTCCATACCAAAATAAAAAAACTGTATCGCCCCCCCCCCCGTTTAGAAATCTGTTCCCCAGACACCCAGCTTGTCGCAGCGTCGTGTCTGACATCTTTCACATGAATCTTGTTATGTGGGATAAACAAGATCGCAGGGTCTATCGTGGATAAGAACCCCCCCCCTCAAGGACTCTCTGCTCTGTTCAGCCGACAGCTGATGGATGGCGTCCCCATAAAGGTTTTATGAGGCTAATGTCAGAGGGCCTTGTACTCCCGCCTGCAGTGATTCCTATGGTTTGGCGGAATGATGGACCACCTGTCTGGTGCATCATGGGAGTATGCATTGAGGCAATGAATGGTTATCCACTCAAGTCAAATCATATATTTTGAGTGAATGGAAGTATTCCTTCCTATTCTCAAAGCGATTAAAACAATCTATACTTCTAAAAAAAGTGTCCCCCTGGTCGACTCTTAACAATTACCAGACAGCTATTGAGGTTTTGCAAACTGCTTAAACCACCTGCTTGGTCATTTAAGCGGCATAAAATGATTTTTTCAACAGATGGCATGTATGAAATGCCCGAGTGGCCCCACTGTCGTCTGAACAATGCATTATTTCCTCCTGAATGTTGTGTGCTCTCCATTTCAAAGGCAAAGTGTCTTGGGCCTGCTGAGAGGCCAGATTGGCAGCAGATATAAATAATTCAAGGGATATCAAGGGCAGGATACACATTGGGTCCTGAGAGACTGGAAACCAGCGAATCTCACCAGTGCTAGACTGGTTATTTACGCTGTTGCGGGGGAAGAAGCTTTGGCGTCTTCCTCTGGGGGCTTTGGGGGGGTTTTGGCGAAGAACGGTTTCTAGGGCTGAAAGTGATGCCGAGGAGAATCTCTGGAGTGTACAAATGGAATAAGAGACGTAGCAACAGTTGAAGCTGTAATTGGTTAGGGTTAAAGACCTGGATGGAGCACTGGTTGGATACTACAAACAGAAAAAGAATTCTGCAGAAGGTGATAGATGTGAGCAGGAGTGCTTCTTAAGGGACAAGAAGCGGGATCTTTTGATTAAAAACTGTCTTTCTTTGACCTTAGGGACTGGTGAAAATAGTTTCAAATAAAAAAAGGCAGGACAATTCCTTCAAATGAGCCTAGAAAAAGCATCAGAGAAAGGGATAAATGAAGAAACAGACGGTCAAACTGACAGAATGATGAATGAATCACAGAGTTAATGAATGAGCTGATAATTGTGACTCATCCAAAACAACAGGGAAGCATTCCTCGAAACCGCTGCCAAGGAACTTCCATTCTCCTCCAATAGACCTAAAAGAACACCCCTCCTCCAGCATCGGCAGCACTGGACACTTTATATTTATTACTCTCAGCGGAAGTATAAATTACAGGCCCTGGCAGGCTGATTTAGTCGTCTTGGGTGTGGAAAAGTTTAGAATGAAACAGAAAGGCTAATTAGCCAAAGCCTTCAGGCATGAAATGAGAGCGAAGCCCTGTTCAATGCGACATGTCATGTGATGTCGACATCTAATCAAGAGATATCACTGCAGAGGGGGATCAGCAGCGACAGTAAGCAAACAAGCACATCAACACTTATTGACGTTTGGCTCGTACCACTCTGTAGCCTTCGGGGTGGAACCCAGAGCATTTATTCCATTTAGTTTCATTTGGGTCCGAGAGTTCTTGAAGGGTCAGTTCACCAAAGTGGTGTCTAGTTAGTTTTGGAAAATGAATAGATGAAAGGATAGATGATAATCAATCAATATAGGATAACCTTTGTATCATGACGGTCTGGTTTTCTAATATCAGTGTGTTTCCTGCTGGAGAAAGTCTCATGAAACACTTTCATAAGGAAGAAATGTAAGCATTGATTGGACCAAATGTCCTTTGGGTGACAGATAACCTGAACGATTCTCCAAGTCTTGAGACACTTGCTCCTGACTGATTGTCACAAGAAATATGTCTCTTATACTGTTTTACAACAATATAATGTGTAACCTCAATCACACGTGTGTCTGTGTTTCTATTGTGTTATATTCTAATATTCTGGGTGTTAAGCTCCACAGTTGGAGGGATACACTTGCTTAAAAGAATCATTATTGGCTTTGGAAAAATAATTATATGGCAAAGAAAATGCTTATTTGATTTACAATTCCATGACAACAGGGGAAGACTATGCTGATCAGAGGAATGATCAGAACTGCTATGAATTGTTTCCTTCCGGGCCAACAACTGTGATTGTGTCTGCCAAGCCGCCTCTAGAGCTCTCTGTGCTCGCTGCGCCAAGAATCTGACAGATACACTGGGCTCAGACTACTTCCTAGGACTCCACGCTATCAGTCACTTTCCAGTAAACCCCCACTGTCCCTCAAAAGAATCTCTGAGTTAATACAATAAGGGAAATCAACTTAGAGCCACAATCCTCTTCACTGTCACGTAGAGTTTTGTTCTGATTTTGAACAATTCAATATCATGTAGTCTTCCGATGCCTTGATGACAAATACATGTACTTCTCTCAGTTCTGCCGTATCCTACATTTCGTTTGAGTTTCCTAACACAGGAGACTCTCCTTTTCCATTTTCTCACCTGGATGATTTAATATGGGGGGGGTTTTAAAAAGGAAGGGCTGGGGGCGGCATTTAAAGAGAAAGTCTTTAGAATTCCTCAGACTAGAAATAAAGATTGAGCCCACCACTGTCCGCAGGCTTCCGTTAGATTTTACGAGGCTGCAGTCTAATATAATATGCCTGCTTTGAGAATAACCAGAAGACAATTTCACCAACAAATAAACTTTAAGTAGACATTTTGGGAAATGTGTTTTTTCTCGCCAGGGGTCACATAAGAATATATCAATACCATTCTTATGTATGTGCGTATACAAGTATAGAGCTACAAGATAGGAAAGAAAAAGGCAAATTAGAAACCAGGATAGTGCTTTTGGAATAATTGGCGACAGCTTGGTATGTTGTCATTGCCAATGATACATTTGCAAATCTAAATTGGAGGCCTGACGCTGAATCCTCAGGACAACACGGCACTTCAAAGTCATCTCCTCCAGAGGTGGAAGGTCGTTCCCTGGAGAGCATCCAGGAACACAGCAGGAAGAAAGCTAAATGCATTTTAAAGGCCGGAACATTACCCACTTAATCATGGCAGGTCAGACTCCATCGACCCGAGGCGGCATTAGACCGGGGTCGGGTTCATTCCTGTATATTTACACCCTGTGTCTCCAAGTGCTACGGTGATCAGACTTATGATTGGATACCGATGCTAATGTCTAAGTTGAAATATCAACCTCTTGGTCCAGATATCCCAGACAGATCCTAACCACATGGCTACAGTCCTTCCTCGCCGCCGTTTTGCAGGAATAGCAGCTCGCCAATTAGAAAGAAAACACATAGCTCTGGGATTGGGGAAGAAATCGACCTTTGTCCTCATTAACAGCAGAATAACGTATGGAGAAGCAAAGGTCAGCTGCAGTGGCCAAGCTGAATGTCAATAAGCCGTCAGTGTACTCCAGCCCCACAGCCAGGCTCTCAGTGAAGCCTTTTAAGCCAATCCTACAGCACGCCTGGTGGGAAAAGGCAACTCTGTCAATCCATCCCTCAGACAGAGCTGGTCGGGTGATCACATGGATTCAGGGAGAAGAAAACGCAGCAGAGAAAGTCTTGAGTTTGTACTGGAGAAACAGAGAAGTTAGCAGGTCTTGCTCTATCTGCTCACCTTTAGCCATTTTGAGTCCTCACTTCAATATTTTCTTTCATGCTTTGCTGCCCCATAATTTATTCATGACTACTTTCTGGTCAAGCCTTTCTCACAGGAAGGAAGAGAATCAATAGAGGCTGGCAAGAAGAAAAGCTCCACATTTACTCTCTTTCCTTTTCTGCTCATGACTTATTCCATTATGTCAACTATCAGATTTATAATATTGTATCTCTACCTGTGAGAGCTTGTGCACCAGCTTTGTGATAACTCCTTTGTTTCAAGTCTTGCTGTGTGATGTTGAGTATCACAGTGACATCATTTAGATTGATATATCAATCAGATATCATTTAAAGTGGATTTTCTTGGTAATCTATGTTAGATTTATCTGAACATCTTCCTGTTTGATTCCAATACAGTGCTTTTTTATTAGAACTGAATAACTTATGAAGACTTATGGTGTTTTCAGCGGCGCCATTCACTTTACAATACATAGAGACCAAATTGACTTCATATAATACAATTTGCAACTAAAAAGCAATGCTAATTAAGTTTCTCCGTTCTCTTCTAAATGTTCCATCACTGGGGATGGGTGGGAAGGTTTTTGCAAATGTTCTTTTCTAAATGCCATCTGGTACAGAATCTTTGTAACTATTTTATTTGATGTGATTGATGCTATTCCACCCCTTAAGTTTTTCCAATAAGCATATTCTCAGATCTTTTTTTCCTGGTAGTATAAAATGAAAGCCTTTGGTCAGCTAAAAGTATACAGTAGTTGCTGTCATAGTGTCTGATATAACCCATATTTCACAGCCTCTCAAACACAATTGACTCAAATATATAAGATAGTAATTATGTGGGAAGAGCTGCTGTCAATTTGCATTTATATATTTGGAGCTTAAATATGCTCTGCTGTTTCACAGAGAGCGAAGGAAACGCTGACTACAGGGTGGATACTCTTGAGGAAATAGAGAGACTACTGGAAAACTCAATGTACTGCTTTTTCCTTTCTTCACTCTAACATGGTTAAAGATGGTCTAAAACATTAAATATGGAAAAATGATTATTGATCCATAGGTTAGGATCGAAGAACATGAAAAGTACTTGGTGGCAAAGTCGATAGGGAGTTGGCTTGGCAACTGGAAGGTCACCAGTTCAAGTCCCAGCAAGACCAAGTGCTACCGTGCACTTGCTCACGTACCCTACAATGCTCCCCTGGCGCCGTTCAAAATGGCAGCACACTGCTCCTAACACTAGGATGGGTCAAATGCAGAGAAACAATTTCCCCACGAGGGATTAATAAAAAGTCAATTTACCTACATCTTAAAAGAAGAAGACAAATCCTTCCAACTACCTCACATTAGGTATTGATTATGGATATGCCTCGGAATCTGTCATGCAAGCTATGCATACTTTATTCCCCCCCACTGACACCAACACTGTAAAGATGGACAGGTTGACAGGTCTCCATCAATCAGACAACGATGGAGTTCAAACAGCGGTGTTATTGATCGGAGACTACAGGGTTGTTGACAGCTTGACAACTTGTGAGACCAAATCTGGACTGTATTCCACAGTCCGCTCATCTAGTGATGTTTGACTTCCTGTCTCGTCTTGTAAATGACCTTTTCCTTTTAACTGTCTCACCTGCCAGGAAAATATGTCTTCTAATTGTGTAAAACGTCATATTTTCCATTTAAACCAAACATCAGTGGCACATAAATGGGTTTATGAAGATTATTGTGCATAATGTGAAGTATTAATCTTTACACTATGCACAAGAACTGCACTTTTTTTGGTAATGAACCTGGCAGATTTTCAAAGTATTGAAAAAAGAAAAAGGCTTTATGAGTCAGCACACAGGTTCATGGTAAGTAAGAAGAAAGAGTTGAAAAGACCTGACAAAGATTGCTATGAATGAATGAGTTCTTGGCTTGATCACACTCAGTTCTACACAAATGGAGAGCAATGACACAATTGAATTGTGGTTGTACAAAGAGGGAATGAGTATTTTTTTAAATGTATCATTACTCATTGATTGAATGATCCACTAAATGCTCCACGTCCTTCCTCAGTTGGTCGCTACTTTTCTATTTAGTGCTGCCTTCAGTGTGGATGACGGTGAGAGGTTTGAAAGTGAACTAAAACAGTAAGAGCAGAAAAATGCATTAGTCCTTAACAGGACAACACAAAGCTAATCAGAGTTTTATGAGAGGCCGTCTAGCTCACAACTCATACTTGGTCTTACAAACAATATCAGAATCTCACATGTACACCACCAGATTCTTTCAGACACAGCATCACCGTCTTTAACGTACTGTCATTCCTTCCTAGGTATGTGTATAAAACAGAATGATAGGGTGTGTGCATAAGAATAGTTATGTGTGTGAGAGAGTATGATTGAAAAGGAAGTGAGTTTGATTGAAAAGGAAGTTGGACTAAATTCTCAGTTCCTGATTGGCTCTACGTTTTTTTGTTTGACGGACACCTCCCACAACGGCAGTAGACTACTACTAATTTTCCCTATGCAACCTGAAGAGTAAAAGGGTCAAGTCCGTCAGAAAGCAATGACTGTAAGTGTAAGGATTATTATCATCATCCTCTCTCACACACACTACTATACCCTCATACATACTACAATTCCTCTCTCACATACACTATCATTCTTTCCCACACACAAAGTTTTCTATCTTGCATACACTACTAGAGTATTATATTGTAGTATGGTGTTGTATGTAATTGGGAATAATAGTGTTCTAAGAAAATACAGTTTGGTATGTAAGTAAGTTTGATTTATGGCCCAGACAAAAGTGTGTGAAAGAGAGTATGATTGTGCGAATAAAAGTGTTTAGCAATATGTATACAAGAGTTTAATGGTGTATGTGTGAGATTCTGATATTGTTTGTAAGACCAAGTATGAGCTGTGAGCTAGACGGCCTCTCATAGAGTTTCCGTGACAGTACATTAACACTGTAGGGTGGTTTAAGTTGGTGTTTTATTCCTCATTCTAACAAAACGGTACAAACTATTCAAATATAGTTTAGTACATAATGTCCTTTAAACTTTGTCCTAACTGAATACTGTTTTCTATGAAATGTCCTAACTGGCAGGTTGTTTTTGTTCCACTTTTCTCGAAAGTCCAGTTTTCTGCTGCTAAGGGATGAGTAATGGCTAATATGTGAAGTTTAAAAAAGAGTTATCAATAGCAAACTTCCTCGTTTGACTTCAAACACCTAAAAAAGATAGCTGGAAGAAGAAATGCCATGGAGATATACATAATTTCCAGTAAATATCACATTATCAAAAATATCTTAAAGGTCACCTATCATGCTATTTTTAGGCAATAGCATAGGTCTCAGATATATAAAAAACATGCGGGAGATTCTACCGGCAGATACTGCGGTGATGAAACGCCATATTATGGATTATCAAGGATTATCTCTGAAACAGTATGGAGCTCAAAGGCTTTCTCTCTTGCCGGTTATACCACAAGTTGAGTTCCTTTTTATTTCCTGCTTCTTCACACTATCGGAGCAAACACAGTGGTTGTGGCTTAAAGCCCACCTCTTTTAGAACAATATCTGTTAACTTTAACACACATGCTCTCAAGTACAGGTTAGCTCTGAGTGTTAGCGATGCTAATGTAAACACCGACCATATTACGTCCAAAACAGTCGGGCATTGTTTCTGATAGCAACGTCTCTGATAGTGCTGTGGGTCTGCATTGCCGATTTGACGTCATATCAGACGCAAATCTGGATCAGCTCCATTGTACCCCCGTTTTTAGAGATTTGGGTACGGAGGAAAAGAGAGAGGGTTTTATTTTCTGACACTGCGTGAGTTCCCTGACACACCGGGGACACATATTTATGTATAAAAGACATCAAAAAGTGCATTTTGCATGATAGGTCCCCTTTAACGGTTGGTTACAAACATGGGAATATAATAAGTACTTCTCCAAATCTTTTAAGTGGTTATGTCTTCAATTTCAAGTGCATGTTTAACAGATTCAGAGCCTCGATAGCTGGATGCTAAATGTTGTTCTCCAGTTGATCACTGATAATATCTGAGTGTTAGCGGAGATGAACTGTACTACGAAGCCAGTAGTACCCTGGATATGTTTGAGTTATCTGGCTTAACTAACCCTAACAAACGCGATCTCGCTAAGCGGTCCTACGACGCTGGTTATCAACTCGGTAACTCAAGCCAGGGTTTCTCTGTCCGGCTATTAGCGCATTAACGTGAAAGGGGCAGGGTTAGCAACATTTGACCAATCACAAACAGGGACAAGCGTACTGACAGCGCAGTGTTATACTTCCTGAATGAAAAGTCAACTATAATATTAGACAAATATGAAGACGTTAAACTTTAAACATCTATGACTTAAACACTTTATCCAGGATAAAAGCAACATAGGTGAATACAGCTGGTAAAAAAAAAAAGTGTTTGAATGCCTACATTAACAGGTTTAGGATATCACTGCCCCGTCCAAGACATGAGTGGATCAGACTTTAATTAGGACATTTGACTCAAGTGTTTCGTCAACTTAATGTGTTGCTTAAAATAATACTTCTGCATAGTATGTGACACTGTGAGTGTCACATAAGGCTCAAGAAGCTGACTCAGATAAGGAAATATATGATAGGCCTACATTACGATGTGATATGAATGATAATGGGACACACATTGACGTCTGCACTCACAGTGCATTACTGTACGTAATGTTACTTTGATCCGGTTACTTATGTTAACTTGTGGCAGATATGTGGCCTAAGTAAGCTTTCTTAACGCTAATGTTATATTAAGTCAGATTGCTCTGAAGATGGGAGACTGTGATATTCTATTAATTTTCACGTTCACACAGTCAGTTGATTTTTGCCGGCCGTCTTTCCTGCAACGGCAGTTTTTCTGTATTTCCTCTATCCTGTAATATGACTCGATAGCTTTAAACTCCGCACACAGAGCTCTGATTGGTCAGCAGGCGGTGCTTTCACTGAGTTGATCTCTTATCCTGGAACCTAACCTGCTCCGGGCCAGGCTAGCACTTCAGCATAAGTTACCATGGAGATCTACCCCGGTAAGAAGTGAACCCGCATTATAGGACCGGAAACCCAGAGTTAACCATGAAGTTAGCTCACTAAGCGAAAATCCGGCTTCGTAGTACAGGCCTCTGCTCCGGAGCAGGTTTGGTGTTCAGCATAAGTTACCATGGAGATCTACCCCGGTAAGAAGAACCCGCATCGTAGTACCGGTGTTGTGTCAAATGATGCACCCCCGTCGTGAAATGCACCCCCTGGCCTGCCGTAAAAAGCACCCCCACAAAAAGATGCTTCTATTAATCCCACCCTCAAGCACTTTGGAGGGTATAGTTGTAGAACTAGTACCAATAAATGGAGCAAGTTTCATGTATGTGACACGTTTATTGTCAGAGATAGCAAGGGGTGCATATCGCGGCAACCAGGTTTCCAAATGTTTCTATTAATCCCACCCTCAAGCACTGGATGTAAAAATAAACAACATTGTAAAGCACAAGTACAAGCATACAGACAGGACGTCACAATTAAAAGCATAAAACATATATTAAATAAAAATGTAACTGAAAAATAAGTGACGAATGAAAAAAATCCAGGATTCGACGATCCAACCATCAAAAAGACAACATAGAATAGCGGACTATAACTTCAAATGCGCGTTCCCGTGTCAAGGGGTGCATTTCACGACGGGGGTGCATAATTTGACACAACACCGGAAACCCAGAGTTAACACTGAAGTTACCTCGCTAAGCGGAAATCCTGCTTCGTAGTACAAGGACCTGGAGCGTAATCATTGTTTTGTTTCTGTGAGCTTCACCATAGAGACTGTGATTTTATCTCTGTTATGAAGTGTGTGTTTCATAAATGGGGCTCTCTGGTTTTTACGAGTGCAGAACTCGACATCACAAATATTCAATAGACAATCCCTGTGTCTCGTCCAATTAACGGATGATTCTACACCCTGGTGACGTCAAGTAACCAAGATAGCTGCGGTCGGAATATATTGGAAATAAATAGGACCTCTACCTCAGACCATGTTCACAAAGCAATTGTTTGAAGGTTTTACTCTAATATGTGATTGGAGTAATTTGATCTGATCAGGAGTATTTAATAGAGACAGCAACACATTTTCATGGCCATACATATAATGGCAGGTCCAAAGAGGAAGTAGAGTTTATTGAGATTGAATGAGAAAATCACTTGTACAATGACAACAATGTCCCATTCAAACTTTTGCATCACATCCAACTATGAACTCTTTGAGCGAGTTGACTTCACACCCTGCTAACTGCAGCACAGCTTCTCCTGCAGCAACTCCAGCGGAGACAATGTGTTAGAGTTAACCTTTGCTTCACAGCGCGGCATGGCAACAGAAGGAACTGAACACAAATATAAACACAGAGAGGCTCAGGGGACAAGGATCAACTTATAAAGGCAGAAGGGAAGTCATAAGAGATGCATGAGAGTGCATTAAGACAAGGGTGAATAAAACCACCATTTCTTATTATTGATAACAGACAATCACGGTGGTGTAGAAGCTAAATGAGCAGAACATAGGTCTTATTCGCTGCCTCAACCCAGTGATCAAAGACATACTCACATATTTCACTTAAAAGAAAGTAAAGTAGAACCATAATGTAAAAATAGTCTGAGGAGTAAAGTCATGCAATCAACATGTTACTTTAGTAAAAGTACAAAAGCACTACTTCAAAAAGTATTTAAGTGCCAACAATTTCAGACCCATTTTCAGAATAGTACATGTTCTATGAATGTATTAAATGCATTTGGCAATTAAATGCAGTGAAGATAAAATAATAATATTTCTCTCTGAAGTGTGGAGTAGAAGCACAGGTTCTAAAGTCCAAAAAACTGCCATGTCTATACGTACCATGTTCTGTTATCACGCAGGCGGACTTTGTGGGATTTGCTGCAAGATGAATCATCAGTTTATAATAAAACAAGAAAAAGGCTGTCCTCCCTCTCCCACAAGAGAAAAATGTGTTTAATCCAAGTCGGATTT
The DNA here is from genome assembly GCF_000735185.1 of Notothenia coriiceps. Taxonomy (NCBI): domain Eukaryota; kingdom Metazoa; phylum Chordata; class Actinopteri; order Perciformes; family Nototheniidae; genus Notothenia; species Notothenia coriiceps. Next base: position 66,190 of record NW_011368137.1, on the reverse strand, counting down.
TCTTGATTTAACGTAACTAAGCAATCAAGGGCAAATCAATGAAAAGGCATTCCCTCAAAGGAGATCCAACATGGCAGTGAAGGCGCTTCTTTGCACCTTGTTTGATTACACTTGAATTTTGGGATCTCCCTCTATGGGACTGGGTCCAGTGCAGCTGCTAAGAGATCAAACTAACAAAATGTCTGCTTGCAACTGCAATGTTATTTTAACAAATGAAGAAGAGGGTAATGTATGAAGTTCAAGTAAGAGTTTTGCAGAGGACATACACCATACTTGCACCTGTGGGAGATACAGTTTATAATATTTCACCTGTGCTTTCATTTGTTTATGAAACTGCAATTTAGCAAAAAGGTGTTAGTATTTTAGACAATAATTAGTATGAAGTTCTTGTTAATCGGCCATGGTCATTAATCGTTACTCTTATTCAGAATCGAACTCTGTCTCATTCACTGACACACACACACACACACACACACACACACACACACACACACACACACACACACACACACACACACACTTTTACAATGGGCTACACAGACATCCATTGGGCAGGGAGGAGGTGTCTCCTAGCAACTGGTTCTCTCTCCGCTCTGGTCAGCACAGAGGAGTACACTGGCACAGCACTGTGGTCATTCTGATGAACTGACACAAGGTAGAAGTAATGTAGCAAATGGGAGGGAAAAAATAAATACTGTAACATTCGGAGACCTGTAGCTCTAGGGTTCTAAAAATAGACTGGGCGATTTATAGTGCATTTGTATGCCTCACTTATTTTGCACACAAAAAAAGGGGTGTCGTCTACATCACATCACAGCCCTGTCAAATTAATGCAGCCCAGTGAAGCAAAGCACTTCATCATGTAGGACATAAATTCTCTGGCTGGACAGATTTACATTGATTGAGCACACTGAGACGAGAGGAAAACGCCCCTTTAGGTAATAAAGTGCCACAGTGGATCAGCCATCACACTCTCATCACAGCTTATCAGGGAGCTTTTTCTACAAGCTGTCTGGCAATATGTGGCATCTGTGAGAACCGAAAGGAACGCAGGGACGGGGGGGACAACAGAGGATATTATGTGTTGAGAAGAAGAAGACATCTGGGACTGTAAGAGATGGAATACATGTGGTAATAAGATTACACTAGAGCACTGTTTTCAGCATTAGACAAAAGTAAATAGAAAAAAGGCGTTTAATCCTAAATCAAATGTACGCTAAAGGGGCTTGAACAAATTGTGATTAAATGTTTAGTGCTATTCATTTGCTTCTTGTCTTGGCACTGTTTATATTGTTCATGGAGCTGCGATGCAATAACAATTTCAGACTTGAGCTGAAGTTAAGGTATCACTGTATTGTATAGTATAAATATAAGGTTGGTAGCAGTAAATCCACATTGGAAGGGTCAATTATTTTGTGCAGCAGCCTGCAAAAGCACACAAAACTAATACCATATCATGTAATGTCTTAAAAGAATGCTTGTGTGTTGTCTTTCCAAGTTTGATGAGAACATCAATTAAACTATTTACAGGTAGATTAGCTTAGAAAGAACAAGGCTGAATCAGTACAACCAACAGTAGGAAACTGACCTGCACCACAAAAGTTCAGCAGACAGCCAAGAAAAGAAAATCAGCTATAACTTTCAAGTGTTTGACAGCAAACACCTGGAATTCAAGAGATGCATTTAAATACATCCTCATTTAGTAATTGCACAGAGGTAAAGATGACAGTAAAAGAGCATCAAGTTAGTAGGTTAGCACTTCAAATCTCTACACCAATAAGGCAAACAACATGTTGTGTTTAAGTTGATGACATTTGACAGAGCCTTATATGGATTAAACAGTTCAACAGATATGTTCTGCAGTCTGACAGCAACATGAAAAGCTCCTCATGTTGGCTTTAATCATGTGGAAAAACAGGTGATTTATCTGCTTTTCTCGTGGGGACTGGGTTTGTTTTTCGCACCAAGGGTTTGAAAGATGTGTTTCCGAAGAGAGTAGTGTCATTAGGGTCCAATCCAAAGTGTAATAGAGGGGAGGTCTATTCATGGGGGCAACAACTCTTCTGACTCTATTTTTCGTTCTTTCCCCGGGCGGTTCCTCTCCAGCAGTTTGGGCTTACATAATTTACCTGGCCAGACAATGCAGGTCACAAAGCGAACGTCCTGCAGCCGACATCCATCAGCGTGATCTGCTAGGTCAGCCCTTGTCCAGATAAACGCGATAAGAAAGCTCTCATGCCAATGTCTGCTCAACAAAGCCTCACAGATTAGTGCCCTCAATGTGCAGCGTATTGCTGTTTTTCAGGTTGGCGGCAATTCTTTTACCTCATTGCAACACCAGAATAGGAACGTTTTATCAACCAAAACAGCTAGTCAAAACCATAGCCACATCACCATGGTGACTTCTTCAGCACCCCCATCTGCGAGACTGTCTTGACTGTCTTAGCCCACTTGGTTCAAGTCTGCAAAAAGGTCTTCTTGCTTAAGGTTATTAAATTACTATATTATAGTTCAAATCATCTTCGAAACCCTCAACCAGAAAGGAAAAAGTACAGATGGAGAGAAAAATGAGATGACTCTTAATGCTGAAATCTTTAACTTTTAACTCAGTTTTACATAAACAATGACGTTCTTTTCCTAGAGTTTGAAACTTGGTATGTAAAATTATAACTTAATCAACAATAGGAGAATTTACCCACATTATTTCTGGTTGGTTCAAAGAACTAACTGCCTTCAACAAAATCATCAGTGCAAAGACGCACAGTAATGAAGCCTTGACAATGAGCATGCTAACATGCCTGCCCCTCCATTTGTTCTTGCATTGAATCAGCCTACTTCTTAGTCAAATTACAAAGTAAACATAACAAAAATAAAATGGAAACTGCTTGTGTACTAAAAGCTAGAAGTGTGAACTAGTCGAAGGTTGTTTGGACAGACCGGTGGTATCAGTCCCCTCTGCTAACAGCTTGTCACAGCGCTTCATTTTTATTGCAGTGTTTTAGTGCATTTGTACACCTTGACATCCAGCCAGATTATTTAACATTACCATAGAGCTTATCATCATATCTGTGCAGTGGCAGCATGAGAGGAGGTTAATAGAGACAAGTCTGCCACCCTGCAGTCTATCACAGAGGAAGTAATGTGATGTAATTACAGATCGGACTAGATCAATATCTATTAAGTGAGAATTAGCTTTAAAAAGCAATGTGTTGTGTTGCAATGAGACTGTTCCTGCTTTAAAACGGTCATAAATTCATAAATGAGTCCTCTGTGGAGCACTTGGGGACATTACCTTTATATAGAGGGGTGCCAAAACAAAATTGGTTTCTATTTATTTAAGTATATTTCACAGGCTGTGTAAAATCGTCTTAAGAAGATACTAAAGAAATGTCGCTTTACAAAACATTCTTGACCAGTTATTCCTGTTGCTTTTTTCAGAGACTCCAAAAATATCACAGTCTTCATAAATGGATGGACATCAATTAGTCTTCACAAGATGATTACATCCATAACTGATGAAGAGCATTTGTGAAGTTTAAAAGCAAAAAGGAAAAATACTTTTTATTTTATAGACAAACAAGGTTTTAAAACTGTTTAAACATGTGTTTTGGTCTTGGATGCTTCATAATAAACACTTATATTTACATAATATTTGTCTGCTTACAACCACATTAAAGTGTCGATCCTATATTAACTATATACAGTAGTGCTTATAACTGCTAGGATAGGTTTAAAAGTGTGCTGAAAGGATAACTTAATCTAGAAAGAGGGAAAAGAGGGATGCAAAAAGGTCCTAATATGTCTATGATATGTGTAGACTAAAGCTCCATTTCTGAATCAAAAAAATGGAGGGCCTGTTCGCACCCAGTTGAAAATAGAAAGCCGCCACACATCCCCTTTCCCTCCTCCCCTCATGCCGTAAAGCACAGAATTATGCAATTAAGCACCAAAGCATGCTCAAAAAATCATGTCCAATTGTAGTGAAGCTACAATTGATATTTCAGAAATACCTATAGATTCAAAACAAAATCAAATGTATGTTCGGGTGTAAATAGCACTGTCTCCTATGGATACCTGAGTGCATGTGTATCTGCCATGCTACACCCCAGTGAAAATAGCATTGTTGACTATAGTCACCCTGGTGCAAATAGCATTGTCAATAAAAAAAGAAATCTGTGAATCCTCATCTTTTTCTCATATTAGCATTAGAAAAGTGGCAGAATCAGGGTCTTTAAGATATGTAGACTTGATCAAATGATACTAATCAGTGCATACATAGTAGAAAACACTATTGTTGATTTCTCCGATGATAGAATGCAGAGTATGATGCATTTAAAATGAAGGTCTGTGTAAAGATCATAGACCTTGTAGATAAATCAGTGCCTGTGCCATGCTGAGGCTCTTGTAATGACGGATGACATTGATATGGACTGATATCATTCAAAATAATGCAAACATTTAGAGATGACAATAACAGCCATAACTCAGGGTGCCATTCATGACAGCAAAGTACATTTAGGACAAATGAGTGTAGTCACAGCCAGCTGTTTCATGGTGAAGGTGATGAATTATTAATTGTTTTCATTATTTTTGATGAACACTGAATCACATTTTTCATAGCTTTTGTTTAATGACTCACTGATAGACAAAACTGTCATATTTATTATACAAAAAGGTTTAATCATCAATAATTGTAATATTAGAAGTGTATATCGAACTTTGACGCAGAGATATCACTGCATTGTAAGTAACGTGGGGAAATCCATCCCTCTGGTGACGCACGCTCTCCTGTCTGAGTCACCGCTCAGTGGACAAAAGGTTCACCACAGTAGCATCAACACAGTAATCTTTAGATTGCATACTTGGCTTTGGGGAGATTAGATCAAGATACAATGAGAACCAGCAGTTCTAACGTCACTCAAAAAAAGATACTCTGGATATTTGTGGCAATTAAATGCTAATAAAGAAAGGCTGTTGTTTCCTGCAAACTAAATGTAATTTAAAGGAATGTTCTGAGATTATTATTGAGCACCTCTTCTACAACATAATGCTTGTTAGATTGTGAATTCTTCAAGATCAGATTGATGTTGGTCAACAACTCAATTCCATAGGTATACATCATTTTCATTTAAGGTTAGGAAATAACTGCCAGTACGGACCAGTACGGGAAAGTACAGATGGAAAAGAGAAAAAGAAAAGAAGACAGCTTTTAACCATCCTGTTGTCTTTGGGTTGAATTTGAATCATTTTGAAGTGTTTTTAATGAGATAATGATCATCAAATTGTCTTTGTTTTATTTAAAAGAATAGCATCTGTTGACATTAGCCTATGTACTGCCGTTAAATATTTGAGGTGGTTTCAAAACAGTATCCTCAGTAAACCTTGAACTATGACATGCAGTCCGTGATTATCCTTTAAGAAATGTTCTTCTGATCTCGTCAAAAATAACTGTTTATGTTTACCCTTTTAACTCAAAACTAAGGTTTAATTTTGTGTAAATTATGTCTATTTTCCACACAATTAAATACATTTTATTAACAGTCAAACCAGGACAAAAGTTGCAAAGTTGACGGGAAGACAACACAAATGTTAAATCAGAATTCTTTACATTTTTCACATGCACTGTAAAAACAGTTCCGATGGTGAAGTCAACAAAACTCCATTTTTTAATGTAATTTACTTGCCCTAAATTATGATTTTTTCAATGTGCGTTTAAATAAGTAACACTTAAGCAACAATGAGAACATGTTTTAAGAACTCATTAATTTGTAAATTAATATCACATTTTCTGAACTTTCTTATAAATACGTTTTGGAAAACTTCATAAAAATGCTTTTGTCAACGCCACGGTCATGCCACGCCCTCAAACGAGAATACCGCGGTGTGAGACTTCCGGTTCCTCTCTGCAGCGATTCTTCGGCAGTTGGACACGTGTTTGCGTTGGATCCTATTCAAATCATTGTAAAACAAGTAAGCATACCGCCTAAGTTATTAATTACTGCTTTTTAACTAGCAAGTGTTATTTACTTTTCTTGTATTCACTGTTTTGAACGGAACAGATATTTTAATGCATGCTAGCGCCATTACTGCTGTTAAAGTTGGACTCAGTCCTGTCGTGCTCATGTAGTCTATTTTGTAGCGCAAATGGTGTTGGGCAAAGTTTACATCAAGAGCTTACCGAAGCAATTCTGTTAAATGTGGTTAAGTTAAGAGTACGTATTAAGAATCAACTCCGCCAACTGTTCCCCTGTGCCGCTCTAAGCGTTGGCCGGGCTCCGTCATGCGGCCGTAGGGCTCAGAGGCTCACAACTCTGCTGCATGTTGTGCGGTAAAATACCTCCGCTAAAACTATTCCCTACTACTTTATAACCCAGCGGTTATGTAAGAATAAGTCACTAATGCGCCTATTTGATGTGAATTCCTCTTTATGTATTTCGCCATTTGTTTTACTGTGAGCAATTAATTATCTTTCTACAATCTTAGATGTGTACCCAATTTAAACTCATAGTCTGCAGTTACAACATCGAGTTGTTATTGTACAAAATTAAGTGCAAACTATATTTTTCATGCTTATGCAACGTGAGTACCCGGGGACCCGCACTTAAACACACCCCCCTCGGACTAAACCCCTCCATCCACACCCGCCAGAACCTTGTGCCCCTGGTAATATTAAAAGGGGATGGATTTTGTGGTGCTTTGCTTTCCGCCCATCAGCATCCATCTTCGGCCTTCTTCATGGCACCAACCCTGCTGTGCTGGAGGTTCTCCTTATTTCCATCATCCAGGAAAGAGACCGGGAAACCCTCTTCACCATGTCCGACCTAAA